>NC_048317.1:4682644-4959944 GCF_013100865.1 Trachemys scripta elegans | reverse complement strand
GGGAGGAGGAAGCTGCTCCGGAGTCCAGCCCGGGACTTTCCTGCAGCCCTCCCAGCCGCTCGCTCTGCTCTGCCGGGGGAGGGGGAAATCCCGGACATTGTGAGTGCTTTACAAATTCCCCCCCCGGACGCTATTTTTAGCGCGAAAAGGAGGACATGTCCGGGTAAATCCGGACGAATGGTAACCCTACCTTACACCCATTTTGCCCAAATGTAAATTCCTGCCCAAGGTACAAGGCAGTGGAGAATCCTATCCACAATGTCTTCCCTTCATCACTAACACACTGCTCACTTTGTAGCCCCATTTCCATCCAAAACTTTGTCTTATCCAAGTTTGTACACAAGAGCAATCTTGCTGAGACCTCCCTTTAGCCTGTGAGTAAACAGCATTTTTAGACGCAATCTTTAGCTTGTCCTCTTCTTTTGGGGGAAGAGGCAGGGAGCAACCAGTCCAGCTATCTGACAGGCATTTCTGAAAGCTGATTTCTGCTTGTTGGAAAGCTGCAGGTGCCTCTCCATGTCCTGCAGTCTCTTTCCCATACGGACACGGTCCACTGAACAGCTACCTTGGTTACTCAGGTTCTCTGTGCTCAGGGGAGGGGAGCATTGAGTCAGTGAAATGAAAGAGGGACAAAGTAGGATGATAAAGACAATTAAAGGATGATTAGTGTAGCTTGTAAACCATGAGAGAAGATGTTTTTAGGCTGTGAAAATTGCCTGAATATTCATAGAAATGCCCTCTACCATCCAGCAAATAGAATTAATCATATTAATGCATGGAAAAATAAGATTAGTCAGGAAACGGTGTAAGAAATCTAATCATGTTTTATTGCATGAAACAAAGCAGAAGAGGTCAAGGGGCCCTTTCATTGTAATTTGTTACAAAAGTCTCTCTCTCTCTCCCCCATGCTGCTGGCAAAGGAGTTGTGCAGGGCTGGGCTTTCAGAAGCGCTGGGCATCCCGTAGTCCAGATGAAATCACTGGGAGCTGCAAGTGCTCAACAACTTTGGAAAAACAAAAGCAAATCAGAGGCTAGAAGCTAGCCAGGGAAGGAATGGGGTTCCAAGAGCAGCGTTCACAGAAGGGAAGTGACCCCATGTTACCAAGGAGTCAAATGAAGTTTGGCCAAACTTACGGGTGTGGCTGAGCGAATGTGGCCCGTTTTGCTATTGACAAGTTTAAGCAGCACGGTAGCACTATTGGAATGCAATTGCTCTAGCAGTGGGAACAGCGGGCCAGGAGACAATGTTCCCGAGTTCTATTAATAGCCATGCATCAGTCTCACCCTGTGACCCTGGGCAAACCACGTAGGTCCTGATCCTGCAAAGATTAAGCCATAGGCTTCATTTTAAGCACATGGAGCAGTCACATGGGACACTGCTCATTGGCTTAAAATTAAGCACATGCCTAAATTTTTGCAGGATTTGGGCTTTATACCTCCTGTGCCTTAAGGCCCCTTTGTGGACCTACACTCAAAGGGATTGTTGTGAAGCCTCCACCCACTCTCTATTCAAACTTGATCCGGCAATGCTTACTTGGCAGGAGTGGCTCCAGGCACCAACGCACCAAGCGCGTGCCTGGCGCGGGAAGCCACGGGGGGCGGCCTGCCGGTCACCGTGAGGGCGGTTTCAGCGGCAATTCGGCGGCGGGGATGCCGAAGGCGCGGGATCGGTGGACCTCCTGCAGGCATGCCGCCGAATGCGCATCATCAGCAGACCACCCGCAGGTGCGCCGCCGAAAGCCGCCTGACTGCCGTGCTTGAGGTGGCAAAATACATAGAGCTGCCCCTGTTACTTGGGCAAAACTCCTGCAGAGTTCCATGTTTTATTATTATTATTTATATAGTACAGTAGGCCGACATGAAGAAATAAAATATTAAAACCCAGCCCATAAAATACCCTAAGTTATCCTGCTCTCCATCCCCCCAACTTTGCTTCTGTACTGAGATGAGAAAGCTCAGTTGCATGAGATCTTCACATCCCCCGGGGGGAGCGTTTTAGATGAACTCCAACTCCAAACCGCAGCCAGTAAAATGAACACACACAAGAGCTGTGCCAACTACCTCCCATTGGGGAGAGTTCAGCTCACTGACCTGAAATTCCTATTTTAACATGAATCTGCAATTTGAAGAACAAGGGCCAAAGCACAGCCCAGCAAGTTGCAGAAGCCGGATCATCCCAGCGAGCTGCCGCATGCCTGCCAGAGGCAAACAGGGAACATCGCACAATAGCACAGCCCTGCCTGCGAGGTAAGTTACTAGCATTTCCAAAGCTGGCTGCAGGCTCGGAGACGGTCTTCACTTCAGACAGGCCTCCTAACTGTCTCTCCAGGTAACTGCAGTGTCATGGACCCAGAGTCCAAAAATCACAACACAGATCCACCCCCCAAAAATTAGTGAAAATCATGAGATTGAAGAAAACCATAACAATAAAATAACATTTCCATTCCAGTCTGTCTTCCTGGGATTTTTGAACTCTTAACAGACAGCGCCCCCACCTGGTGCAATTCAACCTGAAAGATACACTAACTAGCGAAAGTCACGCTGGCGCAAACAGAACCGGCATGACGGCTATGAGTTTGGGCTTAAGTGGTACTTAAATGATGCCCAGGCCTTGCACAGGATCTCTGCGTAGAGTGGATTTCTCCCCAGATCTGTGAACACAAATTGAGGGATCTGCCTCTTTTTCTTGATGGGAGAAATGCCGTCCCCCAGGGCCCATCTCTGCCAGCATGCGTGTGCATGGTACTTAACACAAAGAAGGCAAGAGCACAAAATCAGATACTGCTCCAGACTTCCAAGGTGCTAAACAAACATTAACCAGTGAAGCCTAGAATATGGGGCACAACTTGCAGGTTTGGCGCTTATACCACTGGAAACTGCATGTCGAAATGTCTGAGAGAGACGGGAAGCAAAGGGACTGTATAACATGAGACTAAAGTGGCTGAAATAGCTGCATTGTCATGGCCACTACAGCAAATGACAGTAAATTTTCCATTTCAAAGCACTGATTTATCTGTGAATGCTACAGTGAGGAACATTCATTTAAGGCACCCTAGGGGTACCAAGAGACAAGCATACCGATGTGGTAAACGTTACTTGTATACCTGAAATCAAAGGGAGAAAACTCTGCCCCTCAGGACTGACCCCAGATGTCCCCCAGGAGATGCCTGATCTACACAAGGTTTTTGTACCGGAATAACAATGTCAGTTGGGATGTGATTTTTCTACCAATATAGTTGTACCAGTACAAGCGTAGTATAGACACAGTTACCCTGGTATAAAGATACCTTATACAACTGTATGGCTTATTCCGCTTTCCAGTATGACTGTGTCCACACTAGGGAGGTTGTACCACCTCTAATGGTATAGTTAGTGTGTTACAACTTGTACCGTTTGTGGTTATTTATGCCAGGGCAATGAGAATGTAAAACGTTACCATTCTGATTGGACGGCCTATTTTATAGCTGCTTTGCACTGGCGTGAACGAGGTGCAAAACAATGGAGAATCACTTGTCTTGAGTGCAGGATCATAGGAAGTGTTACCCAGCAATCACAGCCTCTCTCCACTGCTCAATGTACCCACCTGTGAGCTGGGTCTAATAATATTTACCCAATTCACAACAGGGTTGTAAGTTAGTGGGTGGTAAAAAGATGAGTGTGTTGTGGGGGGGAGGGAGAAAGTTCAAACATATTAAAAAAAACTGGTCAGCAAAAATGGATATCTATAAAGTGCTCGGAGATCCTTAAATGAAAGGTGCGGTATCTCTGCAGAATATAGGTTCTAAGATTAAAAAAAGGGAGTGGGGACTTGCGAGGAGACATTATTTGCCATGTAAGAAACAACTTATCTATCTCTGCTAAAATAAAAAGCCATCTGTAGAGTATTTGTCTCCAGTTTTAAGCATTACTGAGCTCTTTAAAAAAAAATTAAAAAAGTGCACAAACTGAATAAGAAAATCTGTTTCCACAGCCTGATGAAGATGTAGCTGACATTTAAACAGTGGATTAAAAAAAGCCTCTGCACATACACTTTTTATTCATTCCCAGACCTCTGAAAAATAGGACCAGGGAAGAAAAGCATCCAAATATTACAGATAAAAATATCTGTTATTTAACCGGCTCTTAAACCTAATTCACTGCACAGAAAAGGGAAACTTTCATACTTGCATTATCTGGGCTTCAACCGATGATGAAATAGGTTATTTCAAGGAGCACAATAACTAATCTTCTCAAGTTTTCTGCCTCTTGTGTGCAGCAAGACGATAGAATGCTTGTCAACTTTCAAATAAAAGTAATCACTGGTAGGCCAAATCCCAAAGGAAAGGACAGCAGATAGATGTAAGCCATTGTTACCCAGCGATAGGGCTGTGTGGTTTACAGCCTCTCTGTTGCAACTGGCAACTAGCTAGGGATCTGAAATGAAACGACACCAGGGAGGCCTAATCCTCTGCTGACCCGCACCTTGTATAATCATTCACTCTAACGCAGAGTGAACGCAAAGTCAGTGCAAACCACTGGCAATTGGAAACATTCTTAAACACACTCTCCTCTGGTGTCAAACAACTGCACAAGGTGCAGGGCAATGGAGGATTAGAGCGGTTGAGCTGCAGCCGTGGTAGAAAAGAGAGAAACACTTCAACAGACAGTGGGTTATCTGCTTGACTAAGGAGCTGATCCAGTGAAGCCAAACGTCATTCCATTGGCTTCAACGGAATTTGGATCAGGTCCTGAGAGAGCTCTCAAACACAAGCTCTCTCTAGAAAGCCCTGAAGCTGGAAGTCGGGGATCAGAAAGTACTTACAGACATCAGAAAATAAACCCATTCCATGCAATTCATTACAAGTAGCTATGTAAAACAGCAATACTAATGGCTATGAATCATCATCATCATTTATTATACTTAGGAGCTCTAGTCAGGGACACTAGGCCCCCCATTGTGCTAGGCACTGTACAGACACAGAACAACAACAACGAGTGTGCCTGACCCAAAGAGCTTGCAATCAAAGTATCATCATGATATGAAACTGAAGAACAGGTACTCTGCTCTCCTCAATTTGCTGGGTAGACCATGACATGTATTATTGAACTAGCCCATTCAGTGGTTTTGAATGTCTGACATCGAAGATGAGCAAAAAGCAGATTTGATACTGGAGAACCAGTCAGATAATATTAGATGTCAGTTAACATGGTTTTGCATCCCTGCCCATCATGGCTAATAGCCATTGATGGACCTATCCCCCGTGAACTTATCTAGTTCTTTTTTGAACCCTAACATCCTCTGGCAAAGAGTTCCATAGGCTGACTGTGCGTTGTGTGAAGAAATACTTCATTTCAGTTGTTTTAAACCTGCAGCCTATTAATTTCATTTGGTGACCCCTAGTTCTTGTGTTATGAGAAGGAGTAAATAACACTTCCTGATTTACTTTCTCCACAGCAGTCATGATTTTACAGAGCTCTATCATATCCCCCCTCAGTTGTCTCTTTTCCAAGCTCAAGAGTCACAGTCTTATTAACCTCTCCTCATATGGAAGTTGTTCCATACCCCTACTCATTTTTGTTGGCCTTTTCTGTACCTTTTCCAATTCCAATACGTCTTTTTTGAGATGGGGCAACCACATCTGTATGCAGTATTCATGATGTGGGCATACCATGCATTTATATAGAGGCAATATGATAAATAGGAGGTGGGGATAGGGCGGGGAAAAGACATGTATTCCACCCACTGTCCACAGGACAATTCGGGGAGTGGGAAGAGTAGAAGGATCCTGTGAAGAGATTTTAACAAACTCAAACTAAGCAGAAGATTCTTATATACCTAGGGGCTGCAAGGTACCTGAGATGCCCAACTTTCTCATCCTGAACACCTGAAACACAGCAGGAATTCAACATCCCATTCTGGTTTTGTCATGGCTGCAACCATTATGGGATTAAAAAAAGAACTCCTATTCCCCCAACTCTCTGAAGGGAGGTGGGGGACTGAAGAAAGGACATTCAAACGCTTTTGTGTTCTAATGTTTTGTCTGGTTTCAGAGTAGCAGCCGTGTTAGTCTGTATCCGCAAAAAGAACAAGAGTACTTGTGGCACCTTAGAGACTAACAAATTTATTTGTAGTTTGAGTAGGGCACTGAGAATCAGGACACGTGGGCTTCATGCCCAGCTCCAAGGAGGGCGAAGGGTGTAGTTGTTAGAGAAGAAGCCGAGGGTTCAGAACTTCTGGATTGTTTCCTGAGGTACACCACTGGCTTATGTACAATTATGCAAGTCAATTAACCTTCTGCACCTCAGTTTGCCTATCACCTGGTGACCATAACTCCCTGGGGTTTTGTGAGCATCCATGCTTGTACAACATAGACTCCCTTAGAAGCGAGGAGCTACAGACAGTAAATGTGATGTTTTGCCTTACAAAGTTTATTTTTAGCCTTTTCAGCTACCCTGACTCACATGGGACAGAAAAATCAGAATTAAAAGCTGTCACCACACTTCTTTCAATTCTGGCATCTCACAGCAACATGGTGCAGGTTACATATTATATAGCTGGCATAACTTATGCCATGTCATACAACACAATTACTTATATATTCAGCATTCCTTGGGAAGCCATTATGCCGTATCGTGTCGCTGCACCCCATCAGGGCCCTGATGTTACTTGGATGTGTGTGTTATTTCAGTGCACCACACCTTCTGCATCCTGCTCTTTGGAAGGAGATGATATCCAGGGTGCTCCCTGCACTGGGTTAATACAAGCAAGGCTCGCCCTGTGCCCTCCGGCCCCACATGGCCGGGTTGCTAGTTTCCCCTATAGTTCTTTTGTGTCACTGCTGGAGTTGAGTGTTTTAATTACAGAACTTTTCGTAAAGAACCAGGTACTTTGGTAAGTTCACATGTTTTTTGTTTACCGCATTAATGAGTGACATTTCACAACTTCCCTGCTGGCACAGAAACATTACAATCCCCAGTTTGCAGACACAAAACTGAAGCACAGACTGGTTGAGGGAGCCTGGCAGAGCTGGGAGTTGAACCCCCCAGCACTCATGACCTAGTCCAGTGGTTTCATCACAAGACTCTTTCATTTATAAATTCAGACAAAAAAATAAGGCACATTTTTTTTTTTTAAATCAGTGAGGGTAATTAACCACTGGAACAACTTCCCAAGAGTTGCGGTGGATTCTCCATCACTGGCAATTTTTAAATCAAGATTGGATTTTTTTTCCCCCTAAAAAAGATCTGATCTAGTTCAAACAGGAATTAATTCAGAGATGTCCTAGGGCTTCTCTTATACAGGAGGTCACACTAGGTGATCACCATGCTTCTGGCTTTATAATCTAAATATGATACTTACCCACCGATTTGTACAATGCTCCGAGATCCACACATGAAAAGCACTATACACGCTCAGTGTCTATATACGTACCTCTCCAAAGGAAAGCCTTCAAGGAGGTTTTGTCCAACTGTAACGGAGTTGGGACTCACCACCTGGTGCCTCCTACTGGTTGTCTCTGGGAATTAGCTCAGCCCAGTGGAGCACCCTCTCTAGGTGGTGTCCCGCCTGTTGTCTTGCCCTTGGGCCGCTTCACCTACAGCCCCTTGCACCCGCTAGGCCCTTCTATTCAGGGCTGGCAGGTATCAGGCTGCTTCCCTGAGCCTGCCCAGCACTGCGCTGTCCTGGGTGCTGGTCTCCTGCTCAGGAGACAGACCTTCCCCTGTCGAAGGCCTGGACAGACTGACTGCTCCCTTCCTGGGCAGCCTTCTTATAGGGCTGAGCCTGGCCCTGATTGGCTGTCTCCAACCTGGGCCCTGATTGGCTGTCCATCTGCACAGGCCCACTGGCCTGCTGCAGCCTAAATTCTCAGGAAGTGAGGCAGCTGCCCCACTACACCAACCCATAACAATATGGTTGTACAGTACCTCCTGCCCTGTACATACATATGGTAAGAGAGAATTCCTGCCCTGAAAAGTTTACAATCTAGACAGAGGGTGGAAGGGGAAAGAAAGGTATAGAGAGGTGAAGTGACACAGCAGGTGGGTGGCAAAGCCCAGTCACTGGACCACTCTCGCAAACCAATAAAATTTGTTCAAAAGCCGGCCAAAGTTAATATATTAATTCTACACAAATTTATTAATGCATAAATCAATATAATACAGTTTATAGTTTTGTTTAAAAGTATATGCTAATTAATGTATTAATACAATATATAATTTAAAACAAAATAATAAAATTTACCAAACATTTTTTGAAGTCTCAAAGCAGTTTCAGGTTTGGTTTCTCTGTTGAGTTTACTGACCTCATTATTTTCCCAAATACACAGCTGCTCTCAAAAGTTCAAAGAAAAGACATTTATTTTTAACTTTGCAACAGAATATAAGACTTTTTCCACCTACATCTGAAAGTAGAAATCTCTGATTCTCTCACCAAGCTATATGGACTTTAAGCACTAAAATCAAATGCAGTTTCCATTAGAGGGAATAACATTTGGCTGTAAAGCAATAATTAACTACAGCAACTGGGACAGATTCTCATTCCAGGGTAGAATAGTTGTAAAAATTGATCATTCAGGAAACTTTTGCTTCATATAAATGTTGAATGATGATCAGCTAATATTATAAAAAAAACATCAATTAAATCATATCACGCTTTTAAACACTATATTCATCTTCCAAATGGCCAAGAGCGGCTACATTAAACAATTGCATGCTGAGTATTTTAAAATTATTATAGTATATTTATTACTCTTTTAATCAAACATTGCCATTAGATAATGATGATTAGAAATCTCAATTGCAAATACTCAAACTCTACCTGGATAATATTTCTGATAAAAAACCACCAATGGGTTTTCATTACAATCATATCAGAATGTCCATTTCTTACATGCCCTTGTGAGCACTGCACTCTGGACCTCCTGATGTAAAAGCACCTGACTGTTTCTTATGCTAAAAGAAAGAGCTCCCCTACCTTCTTGGGAGCCAGTGTTACTCAATTCCCCAGCGTGGCACTAAGAGGTGCTGTGCTATCGGAGGTTCTGAGTTTCATATGGGACCTAACCCTAATGTCCTGATGACTTGTAATTAAATTTGTCCTGTACAAAAAACTAACCCAAGGGCTATGCACCACTTGCATCCTATTTTGAGTGCTCATGTGGGACTTGAGTGGTGCATATGCTTTTTGCTATGCTTCTATACAGGGTTGAATTTCGCTCTACAAAAACACACAGTACTTTTTGCAGCAATAGGGAGGGCAGTAAGGACACATCCTTCCGGCTTAATTTCAATCTGGGTTATTACACTTTCCTGCCTTCCTGACTTCTCACGATCTAGGAAGTCCAGTGACCTAATGTAGTTTTAAAAAGAAGTTTGTCTTTCATAATGAACATTTCAAAACTCCTAACATCTCAGGGCTAATTCTCAGTTGAAGATTAGACCAATAAGAGAGACACACTCAATCAAGAAACAATGAATCAACATCAAAGCATTCCAGACAGCAGTGCTGCGGTCAAACAAATGAACATTAGTGGTGATGTTGTTTTTAAAACAACATTAATTCATTTTGGAAGGGATGGGAATAAAGCTTCATCATTGAAATGAATTGGTATGGAGTGACAAGTCATTTTGTTCTAGGGAAATCTACATTCGAATTTAGATTCGGGATACAATTTGGCACTAAGTGGCACCATTGCTAGCAGACTTTGCAGAAAGGCACAAAACCGGCAGCATCCTCTTTCACTGCTACAAGTGCTTCTCACAAAGCAGTGGGGGGGGGACGACGACGACACAGATGATGCTTGTATTGTCACACACTGGACAATACACATTCTGTTGATATTATTAATTATTTGTATTACCATCGCCCCTAGGAACCCAAGTCATGGATCAGCACTCCTTTGTGCTAGGCCTAGTACAAAAACAGATAGAAGCTGTCTCTGGGCTTCAGTCCCCATCTGTAAAATGGGGATAATACTTACTTTCTCCCATACTTTGTCTATTTTGTCCGTAAGCATTTTGATGTAGGGCCTCTTTCCTTGCTATGTGTGTTTGTATTCCACTTCGCTCAATGAAGCCCCGATCTCACCTGAGCAGCCTAAGCATACTGTGATACCACCAATAGACACTAGCAATGTATATCTCCTGTCTTTACATTCTTGTCCCTGAATTGAATCCAAACTTCTCTTCTCCCAGTCAAAGAACAGCCTGATTCTAATGTGTTTCCCTCCAGATTTTCTACCTATAAATGACTTTTTTTGGTTGAGTGGGAAGGCACCGTAAAGTACGCATCTCCCCCTCAAGATATTTAGTCAATCCAAGCACTTTGCCTATTAAAAATTAATCAGAGTTAGTTTAGTGTTAGAACTCAGCAAGAGTCATCGTTAATTTGCAAGAACCTTCCCAGAAGATTATCGGCTCCCATTCACTCCTTCATAACATCTAAAATGTAGTAAAACTGACGCACCCTTTTATTAACTTATATTACGCCACGATTTTCCTCCTTGTTATTCCTGATTAGCCGTATTTCAGCAGTGCACAGAGGCGTTGCCCAGACATACAGCCTGACACAACCCCTGCTCCATGTATTACAATCTAAGCAGATCTTACAAAGAAAAGGGTGGGGGAAAGGAGTATCCCCATTTTACAGATGGGGGACGGAGGCAGTGAGTTTGAGTAACATGTCCAAACATACAGTCTGCAGCAAAGATGAGAATCTAAATCCCACAAGGGCCAGACCCGTGTCTTTGCCATGGGACCATCCTTCCTAGGCCAATTTAGCCAACTGAGCTAAACTATATTCTTGTTAAGAGAGATGTAGCTCGTATTCACTTTCAGAGCATCTCCCACAGACATGCACTGTGAGCATAAATTGCAGAAGCCGGACTTGCACAGAAGCCCTTGAGTAATTTAAATTCACTCTCCCCCATTCTACCGCAGAATCTCAACCCAGGGTGGAACTGGTAAGACAGTCTGTCCTGCGGAGAGTCAAATCTATTGTCTGGCTCTGGTACAATGGTTTAGTACCTTTGTGCTGCCTATCAATGCCTGAGTGCTGCAGAATCTGGCTCTAGATGTGTGGCTCAATCCATTCTTGGAGGAACACAGCAGTATCAATGGCACTGGCCCCAACCCTCATAATTTGCATGGCTTGGTGCCCTTGTAAATTTTTTTATTGTAATATTTTGTAGCTTGAACGAGACATGAGTGATTTTGTGGGAGAGCGGCTAGACTGGATTTTGTTTATTTGTATGCATTTCTGGACTTGATTAAAACAGTTTATAATACGAATTAAATGAAATATTGTAGTTGCGAGGTACTTAGATATAATGGTTTATTTGGCCAGGAGTTTATCTGCCACATTACCAATAATTAAAACTAGGTTTTCATAAAGCAAATTAAAAAAAAGAAAGAAGAAGGGGTTTCTAGCAATATTTTCAAGCTGAATCATATCAACATATTTAAAGAATAGATATGAGCTTCAGTTTTTTCCCCACAGGCAAAAATTATTTAAAAATGGGAAAAAATGAGTCATCTGAATTTAATTACCAGGCTCAGGGTAGCGACGGCCAGCTTTGAAAAGTGAAATTTAAAAAGGACTCTGTAATTCTGCACATGGAACTGACGAGTTTGCTTCTAGAGAATACTAAATTGGGTCCTTCAAATTGACTGGAGCCTATAAATCTTGCCTGTGTGTATTTCACAAATATAGAAGGAGTTAAGAATGCACCTTGGAAAACAAATCTTGCTATGGACTCTTAAGAGTGAAATTCACACCTGCACAAGGTGTGTGATTTCACTCACCAGTTCAGCGTGTCTTGACTGTCCTGCTGTAGTGGCTGATCCACTGGACACAGCTAATAGTGTTGGTCTTTAAACTAAACCCCAGTGGTAGTCCACTGAGGGAAGAGAGTCAATGAATATGTACCACCTATTTTGACATCCTCAGCAGAGCACAGGCCACGTGTTTGGCCTTCTGCATTGCTAGCGAGTCTCACCCTTGAGGAAGTAAATGTTGGGGTAACATTTTCAAAAGCACTGAAGTCCCGTTTTCAAAAGGGATCTTGGCAACTGTGAGCCTAAATCACGTAGGTGCTTTGAAAATGTGTATCTATGGATTATGAATGGATTCCCTCTTATCATTTGGTTTTAACATAGGTTTCCTCAAACAAGTGTGGTTTTACTTTCAGGAAGCAACACACACAGGTTGATGAATGTTTGTCTTCAGAGTCCATCCGATAACTTCCAGCCCTGCTGTATCACTCAGTTCCTGCAGCGCTGAATAGCTAAGTAGTAACAGTGCCCTAAAATATTAATGTATGCTAATAAACACAGTTTGCTCATAAAACAGCTACATCTAATTTTCAAAGGTGTCCTGGGGAACAGTAAACAACTGGTACACAATAAATGGCCGCTACCGAATATTAATCTTATTCCCCCATATTTGCCAGGCAAGTATAAATTACATAAATGAATGTTAGCAAGACAAGGTGGGTAAGGTAAGATCTTTTATTGGACCAACCTCTGTTGGCAAAAAAGACAAGTTTTCGAGCTTACGCCAAGCTCTTCTTCAGGCATTGTAGCAGGGACAGGACCCTTGTAAATCACCATAATTTAATCTTCTTTTCTGGTACTCCCAGGTGATTTCTTTAATTATTTTAGACCTTTAATTCTTCCCCTTCCCCAGGGTGGGGTCCCGAAGAATAGTCGTCTCCATCAATCAGTAGCTACAAGTTTTAACTCCTTGTTGAGTGAGCAGAAAGCAGTACATGAATCCACCAGGCACCGAGCACTCGACTGCCTGCAAGAGCTGAGGGACTGTTTGGGGCCATCTAGTCTGACCCTTTGTATATTAAATTGATGCTCCCTACATTGTTCTCCCCTATAGCAACAGCAGTGATGCTTTTGGCACCTTCTTTGGGAGTCTAGTTGTTTTTGCCATTAAGAACCTCCTCAGTAACCTCTCATTTAAACACTGCCCTCCTTAGCTTCAGCTCTTCTATTACCAGCTGTTTCCAATACTGGGTATCCCTTACGATTTCTATCCCTGTCTGTCAATCCACCAGCCTTTCGTTCAGGCGCATGAAATAATGGTTGTGCAAAAACATTTTACAACTCTGAACCTGACTCAGATTCATTCTCTCATCTGCTCCTTCCACCTGGAACCGGTTAAGAAGTCTCTACCCTGTTGCCATTTCCAACGTCTAAGGTTACTTCGCAGCCTACGGAAGAGTGCTTAACGCATCTCCCAGGTGCCTCTCATTTCACAGGACTTCACACGCATTTTAGTGCCAAAGTGACCTTCATTCCACACATATTTTGGTGTGTGTCCCCAACACACACAGTTACTGTTGAGAAATTTACATCCAAAATAACATAATCACGAATCTGTGGCTACAGGAAGGATCAGCTGCACTAAAGAGATGAAGCCCACAGCATTTTGAATCTCCTGCCTGAGTAATGTTTGTCTCCTCCTCATTGGGGGGGAGGGGTGAACATTGTGCCCCACATTCGGGCCTTGACAAATAGAGAGGTACAATGTCTGAGCAAGTATGTATTGAGCTAACTTCTTTATCACCAAGGGAATCCAATGAGGAAATCTCAAGTCATCAGTGAATCAAACCACTGCACCCCTGCACATAGATGGTGGAATTAGGGGTGCTGCCGCACCCCCTGGCTTGAAGTGGATTCCATGATATACAGCGTTTACAGTTTGGTTCAATGGCTCTCAGCACCCCCACTATACAAATTGTTCCAGCGTCCCTGCCTTTGCACCTCATAGATGGATCTCTCTCTCTTATGGGCGGCCCAGTAGGCTATGACAAACCTTGTAATTTAATGTCCCTACTCCTTAACTGAATCATCCTTAAATATCACTTTTATTCTGATGCTCTCCAAAACTGGGAAGGAAAACAGTGACGATCTCCTTCCTTCCACTCCTCTCTTCTATAATGATGCTTATTTCTCTTTCAGTCATTCTCGGAGGGGAACGCAAAATCAAATAGTTTATATGTTCAGGAGCTTATATGTCATTTTCAATCTACATGAAAGATAATTCTCTTATCACTGAAGATGGGCTTGAACCACAAAGCTCAGATCTCAGTCCAAACTTCTGCAAAATTTGGGGTTTTCTGTAACAGGCCGCCCCCAACACCCTGAATCCAACGTAAGAACCAGCTACAGAACTAGATTCTGGACCTGAACTTCCACTGCAGATAGGAGGTGATGGGATCTGGAGCGTTCACATGGGTCCATCTTCATTTGTTACACGTGCATTTGAGGCCTAGAGTATGCTACAATATTTTTCTAGCATAGCTATGTCGGTTAAGAGTGTTAAAAAAAAAAAAAAAAAAAAACCACAGCTTTAACTGACATATCTATGTTCGAATATATATACACACACACACACACACACACACACACACACACACCTGCAGCTTACACCAACCAGAGTCCTTTCGCCTGTACAGCTTACATTGTTTGGGGGGCTGGTTTAATCACACTCTGAAAATAATGCCCACTGTCAGTACATACTGGATCTCCACTAGGGGGCTTTGCTGGCATAATTATACCCACAAAGTCTTCATAGTGTAGACAAGACCTCACGCAGTGAATGTACTGGCCTCCTCCTTTTTACATTCCATTCAACTAAGCAGCAAGGGAATTTAAAATGCAGCTGAAATCTCAACAGATTCAATCATCCGCGAAACACTATTCACATCAAACAAGATCTTTACAACGTCATCAACTGCTGAACCCAAACATTAACAAACCTAAATCATCATCATGGGGTATCCTGCAACTTTTTTTTGTTAGACGCTATTAGTTCAGACCTTAGCTATCAAATTTATTCTACAAACCCCAACTTGTAATTTCACAGCCCTCACCGTGGAGACATCATTGTTACCTTGAAGAAGGCAAAAGAAATGGAATGACTGCAGCGCAATAAGTTGCTTACCAACAAAATAAACCCCGCGCTCTCAAAGCAAGCACATTTGTGGAGCAATCAAACTAGACTTAATGGGACGAGAGAACAGGAATACTTAAATTCTGTCTGCAGCCTACTGTACATAGAGCAAATCAAACAGTAGCACATTTGCCACAGGGTCGTTAACAGTAAAGTTAACTTGTCAGCAATAGATTTACCGGTAATCAGAAAACAATTGAGCAAAAGGCAAGTTCAGGATTTCTACAGCCACAGGTTTTTAATCTAGTTAACCAGCTACACACCACAGGGCTCTTAAGAAAGAGCAGACTTCAAAAGCAGACACTGTAAAACTCAACTAAAGGCATAAAAATAAATGCAGAGATTTTTCATTACAATGTACTTTAAAATCTCGAATTGTGGCTGTAACCACTGCTAGTGCTGACCGTGAAGTTTCTGGTTCAGGTACGAGGTGAAGTGCACACTGGATCCCATTGCAGTTAATTTCACACCTAAAGTTATATATGTGCAGATCGAATTAAACATGCACAGCCATAAAAGGAAATACAGCCACTCACTTACCAGAGTGAGGATCCCTCCGTTCCAGTGACTTCTAAAAAGTCATATCCATCTTCTAATTGAAAATCCATGAAAACCAGAGCAATGGTGTCTCCAGGCTCTGCTAGGATAGTCCACGTACAGTCTGCATTATTGCCATACTCTGAAGGATAATGAGGACTGGAGATAATTCCACTCTGTCCCCGTAACGTCCCTCCACAAGCATCGTCAGCTGAAAGGCAGAAAATACACATCATGGGTGTTTTGCTGGAAGGGAGCATGATGCAAATATGCCACCAAGGCATTGGAGCAACACAGTCCTGAGGTTTTTTTTTATTCTTCCCCTTAATGTGTTAAAGCTTTCAGAGGGGGTGGGGGTATGATTCATATGCCACATTTGAGACAACGGAGGGAAATCGTGATCAATAATTTCTCCAAAACTCTAAAGGCGGGGGAAGGAGATTTTAAAAGGCCATTGATTGGTATATAACAATAACTAAACCTAGTCTGGAGAGAGTAGCATAAATCAAAAAGGTACTATACAAAACATAATGCCAGATTAGGGGAGATTGGAGTGTGCTGCAAAGATCAAGACTGAGCTCTTAAAAAGTAATTTAGTATCTGTTGTTGTTTTTTTATTTTGTCGTTGTTCTTCTTTTCAAGTGCTGTAATTTTTTATTGGCACATTGATCAGACACATATGGGCACTAGGAAATTCAGCAAGTGCACTGCATGTGAAGAGATGCCTCTCACCAGAAGACACAGAGGTGACACGTTTACATCTCCCAAACCAGCTACTCCAGCCTCCATCATACCATAGCAGTGGGCAACCCTGCAGTAGCCAGGGGCAGGAGTGGAATAAACATGATCCAACAGACCTCTGACACCTCTAGCTTCTACAACTCCAGTGCTCCTCACCATAGTGTGGAAGAAGACACCTTGCATGGTGTGGCATGAGTTTTGATGGGAATGGGGCCCAGAAAGTGGATGTGTCAATAGCATACCCTGCTCTTCCTCCCAAACCAGAAAACCTTTCAAGAGGTGGGAAAGTTAGAGTAGGCAACCCACCAAACTTCACAGGGTTCTCACCTCTCCAAACTCACCGGAGAAACCAGTGTTATTGCAAACATCCACCCAGATCCCCAGAGAGGTCTCAATCTATACAGCTACCTTGATTTCAGTGAAACTATGCCAGCTGCAGCACTACAAAACAACTGATTTCTGACATGTAGATGTCCATTATACAGAGGAGAGTTCAAGGGGTTCTGATAATGACAAGATAACTAGAAGAGTAAAGGTCAAGTTCCTTCTCATGCCAACAGAACTCTCAGATAGGTAGACAGAATAAGCAGCATGTGACATGGTTATTACAGGTACGTATACAGCACCTAGGAAAACAGTGATTGAGAAAACGGTGCTATTATGCAGTGATATCTGTGCAACTGAGAGTTGCATTTTATACAGTTGATGGATCACAACACTTTTAAAAATGAATTTGTATGATTAATAAAGTAGTCAACAACATAGGACTGCATAGCAATTGAGAGACCAGTAAGAGACAAGGTTTTTGCATCAAAGAACTGTTGGTGTTTGGACACCATGGGCATGAGTGCAGGATAAAATGATGAGGATTGTAAGCTCTATTCATCTGTCCAATCTAAGATTTAACATAATAAATGAGAGCCATAAAGGGGGTGAGATAAAGATAGTACAGTGGTTACGGCAATATGAAATCATAGGATTGCTTTGGTTAGTCATACACACATTGCTGAGGTTTTGGAGTCTTCTTAAAATATTTGTACATATTTTTCTTTAATTCCTTAAAAAAATCCTCTCTGCTTTTAATGGATGTTGGTTTATTATTTGTAATATTTTAGTGTCAGATATTTGCCCCATTCCAAGAAGAAAACGTTTACTAGAAATGTTTATATAGGTCAAGATTTTTGAAAACAGGTGCCTAATTTCAGCCATCTAAATCCATACCTTAGGCATCTGCCTGATCGAAAATTCCTCAACACCCAAAGAAGTCAATGGGAAATGTTGGGTGCTCAGAGCTTTTCAAAATCTAGGGCAGATGCCTAAATTTGGACTTACAAACGTAACTTTGGGGAGGGGGGGGTTATTTTGTTTTAATTCTTGGCCCTACATAGAATAAATGACTCTCCCTGCAATTAAGACCCTTTATACAAGCTTAACTGTGGTCTCACTACCGCTCCATCATGATATCTGTATATATTGCACACACCAACTACACAGCCACACCTTGAACTCCAGAGTTACAGAACCATCCACTGGGCTTGATCCTGCCACAAGCTCTGCATAGGCAACCCCCTGGACCCATGTGGAGTCCCACAATGAGGCTAATGTAGCTCATCTTGAATGCCGGGATCTGCCAATATGGAGCTTGTTGCAGGACAGGGGCCACTGTTTGTGGAGGGATTGGGACAAAGGAGATGGTCCAGAGCATAGCTGAAGTTAAAACACCATAAGAATGATGCAGCTTTTTTTCTTCTCCCCCATCACGCTTAAAGTCATGCGTCAGGGTTGTGCTGTTAGAACCATTAAAATATCGCCTTTGGGTGACATCATAGCTATGAAATATTAATTGGCTCCATTTTACTAGCTGGCAGTGGCTTTGCTTTTTGTTTTGTTGTTTCCTATCCCCGTTAAGACACCTAGATGTTACAGGATACAATGACCTATTAGGTCATCCAGTCCATCTGCCTGCGAGTGAAAGCTTATTCCCTCTTGTACACTTACCAGTGATTTGTTCAGTCTAATTTTAGACATCCCAAGTGACAGAGCTTCTACCACTTCCTGGGGGAAGCAGTTCCACGCAGCCTAATACATCAAATTCTTCCCTGACATTCTGTCCGAGTTCTCTTTCTCCGTTCTTACTCTTTACTCCTAATTAAGCCCCCTTGAGTCATCCTCAATAGCTCCCTCTCCTTACTGTCTGCTAGGGATGGATGAATCTTGTGGAGTTCAAACGGAATTTGTGGGTTCACAAAAATGCATGAAACCTTTTTTCTTCCCCTCCTGTCCTTTGAGCCATGGTTTCCTTCAGAAGGAGAGCTGTGTTAAACACAAAGGGTTTCCATCCCAAAGAGATGCCTGTGCCACATACATGGGACAGAGGAGTTCTGCAAAAGCTGGTACAGACAGGTGGTGTTGTATACATTACAAGTGTGCACTCATCAGCAGAATCTTTCTTCATCTCTCTGCTCCCATTTTCATTCTCCGCTTTCCCATGCCGCCTGTCCTCTGCTTCAGTTATCCCTTATCGGCACATCTTTTCCCCAGCATAATATCTCCTAAACAGGATGCAAATCCAATGAATTCACATCTGAGTCAAAGCTCTGAACCCATGTCTAAGTTGAGAATTAAGCAAAATTTATTCATTTTTCCCTCTTGTTTACAGCTTTCAAACTTATATTCCCTCCTACAACAAGCTCCCGATGTTGACACTTGTATATTATATAAAAGCATTGACTGTTTCGCCTTTAAGTGTCAAATTTTCAGAAACTAAAACTGCACCTGCAATTTTTCATTGTTCTCATTTTCTCCACCCAAAAGCCCACATTTCAGAGCACAGGCTACTATTTGCATGTGGCAATGGGATAAGGAGATGCCCACGTACCTAAAGGGCACAAAGCCAGTTTTAATGATTACCCAATTTGCCCTGCCAAACTGCAATTTTGTGCATGCAAGCCACAGTTCAGGGCCACAGAAAAACACATGCATAAAAATGGAGGTGCAATTTCAGAGGCTGCATTTTACTTTATAATGGAGGTATCCCATCTCCTAGAACTGGAAGGGACCTTGAAAGGTCATCGAGTCCAGCCCCCTGCCTTCACTAGCAGGACCAAGTACTGATTTTGCCCCAGATCCCCAAGTGGCCCCCTCAAGGATTGAACTCACAACCCTGGGTTTAGCAGGCCAATGCTCAAACCACTGAGCTATCCCTCCCCCAACATTCCCTTTGAATGTTTGGTTCTAATTCTTTACCCTCTTGGCATTACCAATCAGTATTAAAACCAAGCAGACTGGATAAGAACACATCCTTGGGCTTAGTAAAACATTATGCAGTAATTCATGCACACTGCCCTTCTATAATGAGCTATGAGCTTATGCTACTTAAAAATAGGAAAGTAAAACCTATGGAAAAAGTTGATATGTCACTAAAGCTGAAGGCATTTACTGGTTAGAAATGGGATCTGCTGTTTGCTACAGGTTATCTTCCTCTACAACTAGACTCTATTAGCGGAAGCTATTAGAGCAAATAAAGTAGGAGGATCAAGAGAAAACATGGGCAGGAAGATAAAGGAAACCAAGAATTAATTTGACTTGCATTGTGGCAGTGTGTCATTTTTGTATGTACAGCATTGTCAAATGCCTTGCTATTTATATGAAATGCACTATGAAAAGCTTGTTAACTTTACAATGCACATTATAGAATGGCATTTCAGACGCTTTAGTCAAGGAGCTCTCAGGCTTTACATTATAAACACCTATTTTCAAGTGTTTAAAACTCCAGCATAAAACTATTAAAAAATATCCTTCCAGACTGAAACTCAGCACAGAGATTCTCCTGTGTTTTATGCAGCAGTTGATGCATTTTCCTGGGGAGGCGGGACAGGAGGATTTTGGAATACTGCTCCACAGGAAATTCTTAGTGTGATAGTATCAAAACCTTTTCAGGTCTGAGCCTTGCTGACAGTACAAGCCACTATCAGCGGGGCTGGGACTTGCAGCCTCTGATGGATGGAGCTGCAAAAGCAAAGTAAAAACAAACCTCTGGCTCACGCCAACTCTTATTTCTCATGGCCATCTGCTACCCAACTGCAGCCAGTCAGCCGAACACACAGAATGCATATGCACAAACACAGGCTTCCTGGTGAGTGAGGGCAATCACTCAGATTAGAAGTATCTAGACTCCCAGACTCAAGTGATATTCCCTCCTAGTCTTCAGCTGATCCACCCAGCCTCCAAGACCTTTCGGCCTGGGGCATCTTAGCCCCCCCGAGCTATGCCACGTAAGAGCTCCACCCTGTCCAGGTTACCCAAAGGCCAAAAATAAACAAATTCTTCCATCCCCCCTGGACTCCACCCACACCCTCAGCAGATTCTCTGCCTCTCCCGGGCTCTGCTGAGTACCAAGAAAATTAATGCTTATGCCCCACCTGGGCTCTTTCAAACCTGCAGTCGTTGGCAGCCAAAGGAGACAATCATCTCTTGACAGGCCAACTCTACCCCACTCCAGGGAGGCCCTGACAGGCACCAATCTTCATCTGCTCCTACCCCCACCCCAGCTAACCTGATCTCCCACTGTGACGGCTAACAGCCTGCTCTCCCACTCAGTCAGGCACTAACTGAGCAAAGCCCCACCAATTTAGCTCCTCCCTTGCAGCCTTACCCCTGAGATTCGGGTGTCAGAGCATGGTTGATAGGGCCTCCAGCTGCTCACTGACCCTTCCCCTGACCCATGTAGGGTTTGCACACCCTGTCATGGTCTCCAATTTCAAGGTATGATATCCCCATTGACCTTGCATGTTAGGCTCTGGTTCTTCTGGGTCGTTGTTTTTTTAACCCAGAGGATCCTTTCTGCTACATATGAACTCATCCGAGATAAAGGTAGCAGGGGTAGCTTCGACAGCTCTGGCCCATGCAAGAGGCAGGAGTCTGTCTTACCTCTGATTCCTGGAGATGGGTAGCCACGGTGCTAAAATGGGATCAGGAATAAGGGGAGAAGCACAAGGATGTTTTTTTCTTCCCAGTACATTGAGACTACAGGAGCTCTTCTTACTTCTTGGGGTGTGAATGGGTTCTGGCCGCAAAGGATAAGCACGATTCACTCATTTGCTGGCATGTGCAGATACGCACAGACTTACTTCAAACTATTCTCTTCAATAACCCCTTGAGGACGCTGGAAAGGCAGTAAATGTAGAAGCGATGCTGCTATTCTCAGTCAGCTAGCTCTCTGCAAGCCACATGCCCAGCAGAAAGATATGACGGAGACAGGCTGGGGCCATTAGCTGCTTCAATAATGCATGCAAAGGTCTGAGCAGAGGCAATTTATGGTAGAGAGGCATTCCTGCAGAAGGACAGCCACCTCCAGCATGGCACAGGTTGCCTTTTAAACGTTATTATTGCCTGACAGGAACCTGGAACATTCATGGGGCTATTTTAATATTAATGCCCTGGAGGAATTATATATGCAACAGCGATGAGCTTTTTGTAGCGCCCAGGTAAGTCTGGCAGAACGCACCAACTGCGAACAAAGCCAAGAGCCGACACCTAATTCACACCTTCTCCAATGTCAACCGAATGACTCAGGCAAAAGCAGGCCGCCTGGAGGACTGGCAGTGAAAAGGTTAATGAAAGCTGGGGCCTACAGTTTCTGAAGTGATGGGTGATTTGGGGAGACACGTTTTTTTGGATGCTCAGCTGGAGACTTGTGATTTTCAGTAAGTGCTGAGCTCCCACTCCTTGAAAAATGTAGGCCCCTTTAAAGGTGTCTTGAGTTGGAGCTTCCAAAATTGGAACATCCAAAATAATGAGGTTTACAGGATGCAGGGACTCTAGGCACCTAAAGGAGATGGATTGCCCTCTTGAGCAGGGACTGTCTTTTTGTTCTGTGTTTGTACAGTGCCTAGCACAGTGGGGTGTTGAGCCACAACTGGGGCTCCCTAGGGTAAATAAATTATTAATACATACATAATAAATTAAGCAAGGAGAGCATCCAAGTTAAACCAGCCTATAACTGACAGCAGTTTGGAAGAAGCATTTCCTATAGCCAGGTTATCTCCTAACTGCCTATTGTGGGGTCTCGAAGATTCATTTGAAGCATCTAGTACAACTCTACCCCGATAGAACGCTGTCCTTGGGAGCCAAAAAATCTTACCGCGTTATAGGTGAAACCGCGTTATATCAAACTTGCTTTGATCCGCCGGAGTGTCCCCCCCCCGGAGCACTGCTTTACCACGTTATATCCGAATTCGTATTATATTGGGTCACGTTATATTGGGGTAGAGGTGTACATTGTCAGAGAGGATAGTGGACTAGATGAACTCAACTCATCCAGTCAGCCAATTCCTAGGTTTCTCTGCAATTCAGCATAAAACAACATGGGACAATGTTCTTTCCCAGGGAGAAAAGAAAATCCTACAAAATTCTGCCTCTTGATGCTGCATCAATCTTAAAACATTCTTTAAAAAAAAATCAGCTGGTGGAAATTGGTGTAGCTCCATCTAAAAACCTAGCCCCCTATTTTTAAAAACTTTAATTAAAAATCTTTTAAAACACATTAACGACTTCCAACACTCATTATATATAGATCAGTTTGATGAGCTTGATATTATTGTTAAAACATATTAAAATGGTCTTGAACAGCTCTTGAAAATGTTTTGGGCCCAGCGCACTCTAAGCAGCTGTTTGAATTATAACAGGACAGGACACTTTTAATGAGCTACTGCATATTTGATATGCTTAAAATGCAGCATCACAAATGTTCTCAACTTCTTCAGCTGGCTTACTGATTTTTTACTTAACCGCCTACTAAAGTCATAAACCTATCAATTCTATTTACGCTCAGCAAACAAGCTGGGCAAGACTTTTCTCTCCGAAGGCATGCATGCATTTTAGCAAACAGAATCTACTGAAACATATTTCAGAATATTCTACTGGAGCTATAAATGGAAAATCCCACTTGATATAAAGTTAACTGACCCAACTTTGCACCCAGAATTAGATCTGAACCCAATCTGACCTGGTTTTAAAGGTTTAAATTTAACAAGTCTGTTACGACTAATTTAGTTTTAGTTTTAAACATTTTTTTTCCCATGTTCACGCTTCCTCTGAAGCTTATAGGCATCTTTGAAAATCCCAGGGAAATTCTGAAGGAGTGCAGCACCCATCTCCTAGTGAATTTCAATGAGATTTGGCCCTTAGGCTCCCTGAAAATCCCACTCTTTAAGGCCAAAAGGGACCATTTATCGTTATTGGTAATAGTATTGCAGAATTGCCTTGGAGCTCTCATGATGCACCAGGATCCCATCGTGCTAGGGGCTGTACAAACACAGAACAAAACAGACAGTCCCCACCCCAAAGACCTTTTATTCTAATCTGGTCTGCATAATACGAGCTGTGGAATTTCACCCTGTGATTCCTGTAATGGAGGGAAATATTCTTCGCTGCTTGCTAAGGGACACTATTGGACCCAGAGAGACAAGGTAGGTGAGGTAATATCTTTTGTTGGACCGACTTCTGTTGGTGAGAAAGACAAACTTTCGAGCTACACAGAGCTCTTCTTCCGGTCTGGGAGAGACGCTCAGGGTGTTAACTAAAAGATGGAACACACTCTTTAGAATAAGTAGTTAACACATATTCTAGGGGTAGGGTTGCCAACTTTATAATTGCACAAAACCGAACGCCCTTGCCCCCGCCCCTTCCCTGAGGCCCTGCCCCCACTCATTCCATCCCCCCGCCTCTGTCGCTCACTCTCCCCCACCCAGGCAGGGGTTGGGGTTTGGGCTCTGGGGTACAGCTGGGGATGAGGGGTTGGGGTACAGGAGGGGGCTCCAGGATGGGGCCAAGGGGTTCAAAGTGCGGGAAGGGGCTCAGGGCTAGGATGGGGGTTGGGGTGTGGGGGAGTGAGAGCTCCGACTGGGGCTGTGGGCTCTGGGGTGGGGGCAAAGATGAGGATTTGGAGTGCAGGAGGAGGTTCCCAGCTGGGGCCAAGGGGTCCAGAGTGCGGGAGGGAGCTCAGGGCAGGGAGTTGGGATGCAGAAGCGGGTTCGGGGGTGCAAGCTCTGGGCAGCGCTTATCGTGGGTGGCTCCCTGGAGATGCGCAGAAATACAGACTACCTAAATAAGAGTTTTGGAATTTGGCAACTCAATTAACAGGCTCCTCTCTGAAGATAAAGACAAAAGAGATCTATGTTTGATCATCTACGTCCACTAGCTTGGGCAGGCCAGGATAGTTCCCTTTACTCTATCAGCTCCAGGTTAATACAGGATTAATTCCCTACCATACAGTTTTTCCAGCCTAGTTTTGATCATTTCAAGTTATGGGACTTCTTGCTCCAAGTTATGATGCTACAATAAGCCAAAATAATTACATGTTTATTAAAACGGCAAGATACTGCCAGGATGTCATTTCCGAAGACGCCTGCTTATTTCTGCTACTAAAACACAACACCTTAGTCTGTTAAAACAAGGACTTGTAATGGGAGAAGGATGATCTGTTAGAACCCTGAGTCAGACGAGAAGGGATCAATTCCCGGTTGTGATATGGGCCTCCTGTGAGAGCCTGGGCAAGTCACTTAACCTCTCTGTCCCTCAGTTCCCAGTCTTTAAAATCAGAAACAACATCTTTTTGCTCCCTCACGGGGACATTAGGAAGAAGGATTCAGACATACTTGCGAGGTGCTCAGATGGTGATGAGGGCCATACTAGCACCTAGAGAGAAAATGGAGCGTACAGTCATGATTTGTATGGCAGTAGCACCTCGGAGCCCCAGTAAAGGACCAGAATCCCACTGTGCTAGGCGCTGTACAGACACAGGACAAAAAGCCCCTGCTGCAAAGAGCACACAATCTAAATATAAGATAAGTTGACAACAGGTAGACCAACCTCAATGAGGGAGGAACAATGAAACGAGACAACATTGGTCAGCTTGATAGGTGGTGGTTTATCCCCTCTTTCTAACTTCTGCTCTCCTCTCAGGCCCTTTTGATGCTTTTTAGGACAACAATATTTTCTCTTAAGCATGGACCCACCCGTTGTACATTATAGAGACAGCAATATTAGACCAATTTGCTCTCAAAGCAGCAGCTCCCATGATTACAGCGCTCTTGTATCTGGACCTCAGTCCTTAGAGGTTTTTAAGGCCAGGCTTGACAAAGCCCTGGCTGGGATGATTTAGTTGGTTTTGGTCCTGCTTTGAGCAGGGGATTGGACTAGATGACCTCCTGAGGTCTTTTCCAACCCTAATATTCTACGATTCTATGACTTGACACTTAATCCTGATTTCAGCAGCCTGACCCATCTGTAATGTGTCTATTATAGACGGGAACAAGCTAGAAATATTTCCAGAAAATGCACTTAATAAAGGTTTGTGTCCCAAGGAGAATTGTTTGCTCCCTTTTGTTGTGAGGAAGCACTGGCTGAATGGAATAAGAACGGATTCTCCCCCAGCACATTTATCCCTTAGGATGTAGGGAAAGGAATTTAATTTTTGTGGGATCCTCTTGTTAAAATACTAGTACCACACTGCTGCAAGGCATCATAGAAAGTAAGTGTTCCTTAGATGGAGGGTTAAAAAACAAACAAACCCAGACACCACTCATTTATGTAAGACTAATATATCATCAGATATGATGCAAAATACTCCTCCAATACCCCTGGTGATGCCTTCCCCAATAAGTACATACAGCTGCCGACATACATTATTATTTATCTCCTACCGCAAGATGATGTTATAGTAAAACAACGAGGAGTCTGGTGGCACCTTAAAGACTAACAGATTTATTTGGGCATAAGCTTTCGTGGATAAAAAGCCCACTTCTTCAGATGTTACAGTATAGACTGGATGTTGGGGAAAGCAGGCCCAGAGCACCACGAATCTACTTGAAAGAAAAAATGTGGCAGGGAGAGACAAAAGAATGAATCAGGTAAATAAAACAGAACCCAACTCACAGCCGTAAGGGAACATGCTTCCAGTGCCGGCTGTGCATGGATGTGACCTTATTTTCCAGAACAAAATGTGTTACTTAAGACTATTCCGCCTCCTAATGGAGCTGCAGGTGTTGTTACACGGTTTATGCTCAATTTGATTTAACCACAGAACAAAATGCTAATGTTTACATAAAACGTGGAAAGGGTCGTAGCACCAGCTAAGCAAAGCATTAGAATTCTCAGCGTGAGCTGCTGTTCCTCCCTTTCACTTTATAGCATCCTACTTACAACAAAACACAAGAGAAGAGGTAGCAGAGGGTGATACTGACTGAGACAAGTCTGATTTGGGGTCTGATTTTGCTCCCCCTCCCCCCATCAGTGACTATCTGGAGTAACTCTTCTGGGGCCTATATAGAGTTATGCTTATGTAAAAACTGATGAAAGACAAAGGAAGGCAGCCTATTTCTAACGTCACCATCTCATACTCCAAGAGCCATTTGCAGGGTTTGAAGATGGGGCTTTGTGTTGCAAGAACAGGCCTCCAGCACTTAAGCAAAAGGCATTAGCTAGCAGTAGTAGTACTATAACAACAACAACAAAGAGTCTGGTGGCACCTTAAAGACTAACAGATGACATAGTAGTACTATGTTATATTCCATGTTGGCTAGCCACTGGCAAGGGACAGGACACATTTTATAGGTGTGTTACATACACAGAGCTTTTCTTTTTCTTTTTAAAGGGTAATCCAATGTATCCAGCTGTTTCACAATACTTAGATTGTAATGTCTCTGGAGCTGGGATCATCTTTTGTTTTTGTTTGTACAGTACCTAGTACAATGGGGCGCTGATGTGTTACTGAATCTCTTACACTATTCCACAATCATCATAATAAATAATAGTTCAAAAAACAAAGCATGCCCTTGGAGCTGTAGGACAGTTGAGATTCTCAGCAGAGATAAATGGCTTCTTTTTTGCTGCCCATCGTATTGATCCATAGTTAGAATCAAATGAATAGGTACAATGGGTGCTATTAAAAAAAATAATCCACATTTGTCAGCAGATACCACACAGCAATATTTCAGATAACTTCAGCTTTTCGCTGTAATTGTAATACAAAATAACTGTAACAACAACAACAACAAAGTTGCTTATATTTGCAAATGTTGACTTGTTAGTTGCAATCACGGTCTTTGCTCTTTTTAAACAAATGTATGTTATTCATCTGGCAGATAGTAACAAATTCTTCAGAACCACTCACACAGTCTAGGTGACACTGATTCCTTTAGAAATACATCAGTTCCTTAATAGTTATAGGAATATACAGAGTGCTATAGTACAGTAAGATATGCAGCATCAGGTCACATTACACGTCTCAAATACCCATCTGTGGCCCCTACCAGATGCATCAGAAATTATACGCTATCTTTTTAAACCTAAATATAACCCGTCAATTGTGCAATGTTCTACATTGGGAACAAATTCCTTCCTGACCCATGCAGCAATCAGTTTATGCCCTGAAGCATGTGACTGACTTATTTTAGCTCACACAGCTAAAAATATTGGTCATAAGGTTATCCAGCCATTTCAAAAAAGAATCCAGATACAGTATTTGACTGATTTCCTAAGGCAAGGAAATCCACAGGCTGAATACATGATGTGCAGACATTGAGAAGGTCTAATTTCAATCAAAGAAATATATATTTCTATTCAGGCAGTAGCTCTGAAGACACATTATTTTCCCAGCAGAATGAGACACTTTTTACCTGTATGCAAATCTTTTGACCCTTGCAGTCATTACAGTCTGTAGTGCCAGTCTAACAGTCAGACATGAATTTTAAATCTGATCACTGAAAAACCTGTTATGGTAAAATCAGTTCATATGGCTGGGCAGGTTCTGAGTTCTCTATTGTGTCAATTTCTTGTCCGTTTTTTCTGCTTTCTACATTTTTGTATCAACTGTAACTGTAAGTATATGGGACTAGACCCCAGGGAGTCTGATGTTTGCTGCCACTACATTCAGTAAGCATTTACCATTAACATCAAATGGTGCAGAATTCATCCCAAGTTCTTAAGTCTACTAAAACTATCAGCAAACATCTGAATACATGTTGCACAGAATGGGTAACCTTTGGAACATATCACCACATGATACTGCTGGAGCAAATAAACTGATTTGAAACAAATTAATACTTGCCACAATGCAATGTGACCATCACGGCATATTTTGACATTTTTCAATTATATGAAATATCAAGAAGGCGGTGATAATTTTATGGGGGGGGGGGGTTAATTAGTAACCTTAATAGCTTCCTGAACAAAAGGATTGCACACAGGTAAAAAGACCATCTGCAGCAAAATCAAATAAAAATTACAAGGGTTATTAATCCTTATGCTCCAAGGCATCAGCACCTGCTGGGGTCAGGAGGCATTGCCTCCCTTATGGAATGGCATTGCACAAACACCTTTAAATAGTGGGGCAATGTTTAACCTCTCTCAACCACCAGCCACTGTCAGAGATAAGATGTCAGAGTAGATGGAGCACTGGTCTATTCTTGCATGGCATTTCCTTTACTCTGAGAGCGATCTGACATTTTATACCATGTTTCAGCCTTGAGGGTGCTTTTTCTCCAGCCAAGTTGTAAACACACTGAAGAATAACAGTTTATGATGGAAGCACCGATTTAGCATGAAACTAGAAAGTCAAGACTGAGGATGCTAACTTGGAGATGAAAAATGAAGGAGGTAAAACATCCCTCTCCAGCACCAACCTATGCATCAACCACTCCTGTATTGGGACCATGGGTAACACACAAGAGCAATAGATAAGCAACAGAGTAACAAGCACAATAAGCAGCAGGAACCACAACTACATGACTCATCAAGGGAAGTGTTAGGAACATATATCATCAGGCAAACAATATTTTCGTATTTAAAATTCAAGATGTATGCTCTGGCTCAGGCTTGCTAATTGATTACACAAGCAAAGGATCAATAAAAGGATCGATACTAGATGGTCTGCTGAAGCACACAAGGAATTGAACAAAAATGAAGTTGGGAACCAGCAACTATTTTGGTAAAACAACCCAAACACTTGTATATTTACTGACAATCTAGTCCCCTGAAGCTCCCTGAATCCACAAAGGATAATCAAGAAGCAATTCTCCATAGTCACAAAGAAACTAAAATTCCACTAGTTCCCGGAGGCTGCAGCCCTTTACATAAGCAGTGCTTTAAATCAAGTTTTACCTCCTGTATAAAACTTTCTCCAGACCAGAGTCTTTATGCCTATTTCTCTGCTGTCCTCTACGGTGTGCAGCCTGTAACCAATGCAAAGTGGGTGTCAAACCTTACCCAATCAGAATGGTAGGGTTTTATAGGTGTGAATGACGGCACAAGATGCAGGCAGCAGCCCAAAGTGCAAAAGTGGAGAATTAGATCCAGTAGCAAGCTTTCTAAGTCAGCCTGGCCTAGCCTGGCATTGGTTATTTGCCACTTTAATTAAGCTGGCCTATTAAAACTGGCCACAATTCATTCTGCTTATTAAAATACATGGAAAAAGCAAAAAGTCACCACGCCACATCTGAAGTCCCTAGACTCCAAGCCTCCTTTAACACAACAAACTAGCTGTTCTATTGTCTGCTTCCAACAAAACTCTCAACCTGCTGCACCATTAGGTCACAGAGGGTATTGGGGCTTTTTAAATGACCCCGTTGAAGCTCTTTTTTTGGTCAGAACGCACAATAGGAAATAGGAAATGATCGGAAAATACAATATGGGGAACGTGAAGAAAAGAGGATTCCCTGATGGAGCCTATCAACCAAAGAACACGGAGATGGAAGATAACTATTACACTGTCTTGGTTGGGCCCCATCCCAGGGCAGGATTGTTCCCCATGGTTTATTCTCCAGCCCAGTCTGATACAATGCAGGCTATGGACCCTCCACCATTTCCCTTGAGAAGACTATTCCAACATCGTACAGTCAATCAGTTGCAGAAACATACCTCTGAGCACCAAGGCACCTCCCATTTGAGACCCAACTGGAGAACTCTATCCCTTGCAAGTCTGCTTTACAGTTCCAGGGCATAAGGGTGCATAAAGTCTTGCACAGGCCCTCAGCCTCGGGGTGAATTTCACCCCCAAGCACAGAGTGAACCCAGTGACATGCATGCAGTTTAAAAGATTCCCTTCTAAAGCTGGGGCCATGTTAGAAGCTGCACTGGAGGCATGAGCATGAGGTTGGGAGATCAGGAGGTGCCAGGTTCTAATTGTGGCTCTACCACAAAGCCTCTCTCTGTGGCCTTGGGCAAGTCATTTAACGTCACTGCCTCAGTTTCCCCATGTAGGGATGATAATGGCAATGACCAGGGATTGTGAGAATCAGTCAATTAAATGGTTGCACACATTTAAAGCACTATATAAATTGTAAGTATTATTGTTCCTCCTCATCCCTGGAGCTTTAGGGATTCTGTTAAAAGGAAGCCTGGCTCTCAACTGTATCTTGTTTGGGTTTCACTGGGTTTGGTTTGGTTTTTAAACCAATATCCCACCAAATGCAATGTTGCCAGTCCCATGTACCTGCTCATTCTGCAGCATCTCTGATTCCCTCTACAGCTAGAGGATCTTTCTAGCTATAGTTGTCTCATGATCATTAGTTTGTGTTCACTGATCTAAAGAGTCACATAAGGAAGCGCTTTACCTCTGCAGGAGGGCAGTGGAAAATCCCAGGAGGCACTGTTTTCCGAACTGGCATGGCAAGTGAGCAAGGCATGACCCTCCAAAAAGAAGCCCGGGTTGCAGCTATACCTCACTTTGTCTCCAATGCTGAACGTCGTCCCTTGCTGGATCCCATTCTGGAGTCTTCCCGGATTTCCACACGTATGACTCGGTAAAACTGCCAGAGAGAAAATTGTTCCTGGTTAGCGAGAGACGGCAAATTCCATAGCCTCAGTCCAGTTAAAACACCCTCCTTCTTTTTTTGCCCCTGTATTATTACAAGGTTCGTCACATCAGATACAGAACCCAATTATATAATGAAATAAATACAATGTCCGTTTGGCACCATTCCAATACCAATGCAAACGTATAACTTAAAATGCAAAAAGCAAGTTCACTGACCATCGGATTTACCACATTGATCAGTTCAAGGCCCATCAGGTCTGGTATGTTATCTTCCCTAGGATAATGCTTCACAAAAGGGTAACCGCTCCCAGTAACTCACCTGAACAACTGTGCCAAGCTGTGCAAAGGAGAGCAAACTCCCGACTCCTATAAGGAATTTGTGACCTTCTGTACCTTGGGGGAGTGCCCTGTAACCCCCTATATTCTTCATTTATATATGACTGTGATCTTACATATAAAGCATGCCTTGTAAGGTATCAGAGGAAAGGCTATGATCTGCTGAAAGTCATTTCTCTAGCCATAGATAGATAGAGATAGATGGGGTGGATGGGGACAGATGGATAGATGGGGTGGATGGGGACAGATGGATGAGGACAGATTGATGGGGTGGATGGGGACAAATAGATGGGGACAGGTGGATGGGGACAGGTGGATGGGGACAGGTGGATGGATGGGGTGGATGGGGTTAGACAGATGGATGAGGACAGATAGATGGGGTGGATGGGGTTAGACAGATGGATGGGGATAAATAGATAGATGGGGTGGATGGGGATAAATAGATAGATAGATCGATCAATCCTATGAAGTTATGAGAATTGTGTTGTATGGTTATCACTAAAACATGCTGTAAATTGGGGAATCAGCCAGATATTAGCTCCCCAGAGGCAACAGCAAGGAAAGTAACCAACACCCGGGGCGGGATGTCAATCAACCCGTTAACAACCATTGTCCAGCAAGGGAGTTTCAATGCAATGACTCACCTGCATGAGCCCAAGCCAGGGGAATTGCGCAACCTTGCCTGGAGACTCAGCAATGCCCCCAGACATGCCTGGACTTATGTTCTCCAAGCACATTGTCTGTTTTATACCCTCAGTCCCAGTGGCCACATGCTGGGCCTTTCTCCTTCACCCACCTACTCTGCGTGCTTATATATTTTTTTTATTTTACTGTGGTAACTGACTCTGACTTTTTGCTATCACTTAAAATCTATCTTTTGTAGCCAATAAACTTCTTTTACTGTTTATCTTTACCAGTGAGTTTGTATGAAGTGTGTGGCAAATCTGCTCCGGTTTGGCAAAGACTGGTGTAGATCCACTTTCCATTGATGAAGTGGTGAGCCAATTAATAAATCTGCTTTGCTCATCGTGAGCAGTGCAAGATGGTATATTTCTGAGGTACAAGGCTGGGAGCTGGGGGGATTTGGCTGCTGCCTTTCCCGGTGTGATTCATGAGTGGCTCTGGGAGCATTCATGCAATCTAGCTGGGTGTTGTGTCTTCCCATGCAGTTGTGATCACAGCACCTGGAGGGGTTTGCTGCTGGTCACTAGCAAGGCACTGTGAGAGACAGCCAAGGCTGGAGAGAGTTCAGGGGGCACAGCGATCCCACCGTCCCAGGCTGCACCCCGGGGATCCCGTCACAGAATCAAGATATTTTCTCTATCTATTTTAGGTATTTACAGTATGAAAATCTCAACAGATTATGTTTTACTCAGGAACTCAAGGTTATTCAATGGAATTCACCAGGCAGGGCACATAGTCTTCTGCAAGATAGGTGAAACTGTGTACGTCTTTGTGTAATGGTATATAAAATGGCAAAGTCTGGAATTAGCAATTACTCTTAAGACAAAAAGACCCAAAGTTCAGCACTTTAGGTTTCACATATATGGCTAGATCCTCAACTAGTATAAAATTAGCATATCTCCAACAAAGGCAACAGAGTTACACCGATTTACATCAGATAAGGGTCTGGCCCACAATATCCAATTTTAATGTCAAGTAGGCAGCAGCAGACACTGTAATAAATCCTACCATTTTCCACCAATGCCTCTGTTCAGCAGCCCTAGAGAATCAGTATCAAACTCCACAGGCTCCCAATAAAACCCCCCCAAAAGATCAAGTCTATTCAGGTTTTTAGGGCCTGATGCAAAGCCCAACGAAGATAATGAAAAGACTTCCACTGGCGTAGTCCGCTTTGAACCAGGCCCTTACAGACCAGCCCTCTTCCTCAGCAATGTAACACTGCAGAAAATATAACGGAGAAGAGTTTCTGTTTCAGAGCTGATTGAGTGTTTACCACACATACAGGAATTTTGCCAAGGGCATGCACAAAAAGGATGAATTCCTGAGAGCTCAGGGACGTTGAGTCTGAGAACCTGCTAAGGAGAAGAGCAAGAGTAACAGCAAAATGAGATGCTAAGTATACAGAGGAGGTAGTAGAGGAAAACAAAGGTAGAGGTGTGCACAGCCAGGTGAAATGAAGTGAACGTTCATAACGACCTATTTAGTCACTGTAATTGGCGTAATGGCACCGTGCTACCGCCCTGCCACAAGGAAACATTTCAGACGAGCGACTCAATTTTCTGCTGTGCCATGCACAGAAAGCCAGACCCAGATGGTAGAACCTGCATCAAATCACTTTCAACCTCATTGCATCTAAGACACTGTAGGAAAGGGTTCTATGCCTCCATTTATAAATAGACACTGTCCATTGAAGATGAGGCAAGACTTGGCTATAATGAATATAAGGGGGGGATTCTTTTATTGAGGCTGCTGGACAAACAGACAAAGTGGCTGACTGACCCTGTGGTTCCCTAGCGCTCCAGTTCCCAGGTTAAACAGAACCCGAGTTGCCGAGGCTTCCGTTAATTCTAATGGAAGATGCATCTAAATCTTTTTTGGACTGTTTTGAAAACCTCAGCGCTGCCTCAGTTTCCCCTCCCATCCTTTTTTCCATCTCGTCTATTTAAATGATAAGCTCTTTGGGAAAGGGACCGTCTCTTACTAGGTGTCTGTACAGCATCTAGCCCAAGGGTAGGCAACCTATGGCCCATGTGCCAAAGGCGGCACACGAGCTGATTTTCAGTGGCACTCACACTGCCTGGGTCCTGGCCACCGGTCTGGGGGGCTCTGCATTTTAATTTAATTTTAAATGAAGCTTCTTAAAACATTTTAAAAACCTTATTTACTTTACATGCAACAATAGTTTGGTTACATAATATAGACTTGTAGAGAGAGACCTTTTAAAAATGTTAAAATGTATGACTGGCACGCGAATACTTAAATTAGAGTGAATAAATGAAGACTCGGCACACCACTTCTGAAAGGTTGCCGACCCCTGGCACAATGGGACCCTGATCTAAATTGGGGCTATAGTAATACAAATCCTGCTTCTAATAATAATGGCTTCCCCTCCCTGTGCTTCAGTTTCCCCCAGAAAGCCTCTTAGATACCATGGTGATGCCTACCTATATTGAAACCCAGATAGGGCAGAAAAGAGAGAAGATGATGCTTATGACCGAGCCTTTGGAAAGTGCTTAGAATTAAGCACTTTACATTAAAAGTGCCTCTGTAGAGTCCACTAATAGGCATTCACCCACAACTTTGACAGACACACATGGAGTTACTAGCTATATTAAAAAAAAATTCATAGGTAGGGGGGAGATATTGTTTAATATGCCGAATGGGTTGAGAATCGGTGTAAAACTAATGTTTCATTTTCTGCAATGATACTCAAAGACCCAATTTAATTAAATTACTAATGTCAAATTTTTTAATGAACCCACTCCTGCTTTTGTGCTTTCTCCCTTTAAAATTAATGACTGGAACTTCGCTATAAATAAGAATCTATCATTTTTAAAAAAGTCACTCTCTAACACTAGCTGCTCTTTATTTAACGAACTGTTAAGAATCGGACAACCCCGACCTGCATCATATCTTGAGATCGTCTTTGAAAAATGGGATCTCATTTAAAAATTCTGCTTCATTTGTCTACATTAACTAACGTCGTGTTACTGGGCAGACGATGCCCAGAGGCCTTTTGCGCATAGGAGATAAGACAGATGGCGCTAGCTCATTGTACACTTCAGGTTCAGTCGTGAGCCCTTGCCACATGCCTTTGCTGGGCAGACAGACGCATCCTATCACTATGTGCCAGAAGGAGAACAGGCTCCACAGTGCTGCGTCTCCTCCTCCTGCCTATACGGGTTGGGGGCAGGCAGGCACATCAAGTGGCTGGATCCTTTGTCTGCCACATCCATGTGGTCATGCTGGGGCAGAGAAGGAAGTCAATCTGCCCCAAGACAAGGGCTAGTACAGACTACTTCCTTCAGGAGCAAGGGGAAAGTCAAGGACCAGAATGTGACTCTCACTGTCGCAATCACTGGCCTGCTCCTGTGTCAAGGCAGCTACATGCAGCTTCTGGCGAGGACAATAGAGGCCTTTGAGCGGCACAGCATAAAAAAAAAAAAAATGTCCTTCCGCATTGCCCACCGGGTTCATTCCAACAGCAACACAAGCAAATGCCTGCCTTTGAGTTCCGTGCACGACTCCCAGGGCCCACTACTTATACTTGGCTGTATCTAACAGCCAGCCACTTTGATTGCCCGTGAGGTTAACAGAACTAGATTATTTACCCAGATGTCACACGGAATAGTATTATTGAAGCTTTGTCCTGCCCATTCACCAATTCCACTGCAAATTGGCAGCATGGATTTTTCTCCCCATAAAAGCTGTGTTCCTAACCATCAACATAATATTTTCCAGTGACTGTATGGAAATGAATGCAGCCATAGACCAGATTGATACAGCTGAATTAAAGCACCTGGCTTTTGTTTGTTTGAACTAAAAGTCTGTTTCTCTGCATGATAAATTGATGGCAGTTTGGTTTATTTATCTCGGTTTTAACCCAGTGTCAAGTTGTAGCCTTTTTTGCTATGGGAGATGGGGGTGAGGATTTAATGTATTATTTTTTATTATAATTATTATGATTCCAAGAGCACCTAATGATCCAGGCCCTATTGTGCTAGGAGCTGTACAAACACATGGTAAAAAGACAGCCCTGGAGAGCTTACAATTGAAACAGACAAAAGGGGCAGGAAGAGGATGTGATTTGTAGGTACAAGGTGACACAACAGGGGCAGGAACAGAAGCCAGCTCACCTGAATCCCAGTGAAGTACCAATATCCACTAGACGGCCCTGCCTCTCCAACTCAGCCCAGTTACTGCTCAGGTTATGTGCAGTGGCACAGTGGGAGATGAAGGGCTGTGAGTGGCTGCTGGTCACTTGCCAGGATTATCTGGGTATCTCTCACTTATTCCTTTTCCTGCCATTGCGGGGCCCTCCGACACTGATGCCCGTCGGTCCCTCCGATTGCCTCCCTGAGGCACGTAACAGTCTGGTCTCCTGCAGGCTGTAATACTTCAGTCTAATTTTGGCTGTTGGGCTTGGCGTGCGAATGCTGGATGGTGTGGGCGGCCTGTGACACACCGGGGGTGGGAGGTCAGACCAGAGGGTGGTTTCTTCTGGCCTTAAACTCTATGATTTATCTCATAAGAAGAAAAAAATAATCTTCCGAAGACAAGATATTAAACTTCAGGTAAGGAAAAGGTCAGCCAGGCCTAAACATCCAATTGTAATTGCTTCCAGCCTTCCTACGACTCTGCAGCATATCCCTCAAAGTCCCCCAGAAACAAACTTCAAATTAATTTGTACATACGGGCTGCTCCCTGTCTCTGACCCCTTCGCTGGCTTCCTCTCTCCTGCATTTCAATTCAAACTCCGCTGTCCTCATCTCCAGGCATCCATGCTGGTTTCCCCACCCCTCACCCCACCTATGTGTCTGCCTTCATTTCACTCTCACTCCCTACATACGTCTCTCCCTTCACCTCCCCTCTTCTTCCTGGAACATCCTCCCACATCCTGTGCCCTGAATTCCCTCCTTCAAACCCTACCTTAGGCCCACTTCCTGGGCAAAGCCAGACTCCACGAAGCTGATCACACCCCAGGTACGTAGGTCCCAATCCAGGAAGTCTCTCACTGGTTTCGGTCGCACGTGGCCTGCAATGGAGCTACAGATTTGGAGGAAGCCAGAAGAGAGCTGGCCACATGCCACTGTCTATCCTCACTGCCAGCTAGGCACAGCACTTGCCAGAGTTCACCCCGGGCCCAGAGACACACACGTTCTTTTTCAGAGACCCCAATCCCTTCACTGTCTTCTCTCCTCCTGGGTGCAGCTCCCCATTCCTTTTGGTGCTCCGTTGTTCTCAACCGGCTCCACTTGGTTCTCACCCCATTTCATCCCTACGTTAAGCATCACTCTGCTGGACGATTTCAAAAGACAGTGGGAGTCACAACAGCCACAACTTGCTGCCTCTCCTCCTCGTTCCTGTTCATTCGAAATTAATGAGTCTTTTTGAAGTCATCGGATGTGACTCGGTGCATCCTTGGATACAATCCCGCCATCAAGGCGTATTCAGCCTAATTGCATCAGCCTTTCCTAAAATGCCCCGGCTCCCTTCATCAGCTCAAAAAAAAGATGCTCCCCATCCCATTCGTCATGTGAACGAGTTGAGCTATTGCACCATTTCAGGTAGCTTCAAACACGAACAACAACAATCTACTTATTAGCCATTCAGAGTAAATGTCTTTGCTGGTTCCTATTCAGATTAATCTACAGGCCTATTTTCTCCCTTTATATTGCTCAAGTGTAAAATAACGCCAGCATTTAATAGATCTAGCTACTGTCTCCTACTCGATTACCCTATTTACATGGCTAAAAGAAACATTTTTATGGCCTGAATCATCTATGGTTGTTTATAACAGTGATATTTTAATGCTATTGTTGTTCTAACCTTGAAGCCTTAACAAGGAGCACAACTTTTATGATATAGGGACTCATGTAAACTCCTCTGTCCCAAGTAATTCACACTCCCAGCAAAAACATGGGCTCCAGAATAAAATGAATGCAGCAAAACAGGTCTTCAAGAGGTGTTAGAGGGAGCTGAGAGATAAAGTGAGATGGGCAGACCTGTCAGGATACAACTAACTCAGACACCTCTGCGCATCCTAGAAACATTTTCAGAAGTTTCCTTTCAGTTGCTTTTTTCCCAACTTGCTTTTGCATTCCCTTGTGTCTCCTGGATCCATTTGCAGTTGGAAGCTGAAGCACCGAAATGCCATGAAAAAGGCAACTCTTCTAATTCCAGTCCAACCCAGGACAGGAAGTTCCAGGAATCTCCCAAGAAAAACAAACAAAACAGCTACACCATATTTTTCACCATCCCAGAAACAAGGGGGAGAGGGAAACCTTACAGGAGAGCATGAGATTTCCACTTCTGAATGGCAGACACAAGAGTATTCAGGCTTCAAGCGGCTGCCAGGCCCAGACCAGGACATGCTAAGATTTGCCTATCATTTCCTTAGAGGTATAGGGTTCCTTCCTTAGAGGTATAGGGTTCCTTTCTTTTCCCCAGACTTCTGGAGGATCGTAGGAGGGGCGGGCTTGAGACAGGATAGAAAGGGCGCGCTACACCCATCATGCCTTACCAACAACCTTCCCATGCTGATGAGTTAATGACTAACTCATTAGTCCCTTTTTCAGCGGACAATGCGTGCACTGTGAAATCCCCTTTCAGGGCTCCACAGGTGGCAGTGAGTGGCGGAGACCCTGGAGATGTGCTGCTGAGAAATGAGGGAGGGGAAGAGTGTCCCAGACCGTGGAAAAAGGCACAAGACCTCCCACATGGATGGCCACGGTTTGCAGCAGATTGTAAGTCCTGGGGTGGCTGAACCTGCTGCCCACTGCATAGCAGGGCAAGACTTCTCCTGGAGCAAGATCCACCAGAGAGAACCACTCATTTTTCCTATAGATTTCTCCATGACAATCTGGCCCTATGCACTTGGGAACTTCCTAATGTATATTCACATCGACATACTTCAACAATTTGCTGCTGACGAAGCGAAACCCTGGATCCAAGCAACCTGCAAGAGCTGATGTGTCCAGGAAGAGGTTGCATAACCCAAACCAAGAGCCAACGCCGGATTTAAAAAGACATCCTTAATTTTATTAATTAATTTATTAATTAGCTCAAAACGTGTCGCTGCTCTGCCACACCGGTACCGCCTACAGTACAGGGAGGGAAGAGGAGGCTTAAAAATCATTAGAGACAGAGGGGTTTTGTTTGCAGGGAAGAAAGCTTTCTATTTGGCTACTTAAATGGTCCGTATCTACTTTGGCAGAATCTCTGGTGTGGAACCTCGCAACTGCATTCTTGCTCCTGATGGACTCAACATCACCAGAAGCCAACCCAGGGAGTAAACTGAATTTACAATTTCATAGGTTGCTTTTTCCCTTTCCGCAGGTGTGAATTGTGATAAGAAAGCTTAATGCCAGCAAAAAGCCTATGCAGCCCGGAAGTACTGCACGCATTTTGCTGGAATGGGGGTGAATTTTGACTTAGGTGAAGAAATACCATTTTCTCCTTTCCCTGTCCATAACTTTTCAGCTAAGTGTGCTGGGAATGTTCTACGGTCCTTTAATGTGTATCATCTGTGTTTTAGTGTGATCTGTTTTAGTTCAGAAGAACATTTTTAACCTTCAGATAAGTGTTCATCATGTGCTCAAGAAAAGGAAATAAATGGTATTTTTTAAATTTCATTTTATTCCTTTTTATGTCGTGATTCATTTCCAGTACAGACACTCCCTGGGTTACGCAAGACCTGACTTACGCAAATTCACACTTACGGAAAAAGTTCCACAAGCCAGAAACAGGATTTTTGAGTTGCGGAAATTTTTGCGTCATGTACGGGTATACGTTTCCAACTTACGCAAAATTCGAGTTATGCAAGGCTTTCCAGAACGGAACGATTACGCAAAATTCGAGTTACGCAAGGCTTTCCAGAACGGAACGATTGCGCAAGTCAGGGGTGTCTGTACAGCCAAAAGAGATAACGCTAAATGAAAACTATTTTCTCCCTCTCATATTTCTTTGTTCGCTAAAAATTAGTCAGATACTTTTGGACAGTAATGAACGAGGATGCTTCATCATCCATCTTATTATGGTAGTAGTTTTGGTGCTTTTTTGCAGATCCGCTTTCAATTTCCCTTGCTGCACTGTGCTGGTGCAAGTTTGCCATTATCTTCCAAGAGTACCATGCAGGCAAATAAGGAGCCTTTAAATCAGCCTAACAAAAAAGAGAAATCATTCCTTAAGGAAATAGGATTTAGCTGGGCCCCATCTATATCACCTCGCCATTTCCATGTTCTTCACTATTTTTTTCTTCCCTCAGCCCTTTCACATCGAGGGTATGGACAAACCTGTCAGGGTAGAACAAGTGACCTGGACACCTTTTCTCATCCTAGAAACACTTTTGGAGGTTGCCTTTCAGTTGCCTTTGCATTCCCTTGTGCTTCCTGGATCCAGCTGGAGCAGGCACCAAATTGCCATGAGAAAAAGCGACTCTTCTGCTTCCAGTCCAACTGGAGACAAGCAGTTCATTAGTAAAGCACCAGTATATGCCAACATATCATCACACAACGGTATCGGAGACACTACGTTTTCCCTGTACTTTGAATAAGAAATGATTATTCTATTCCAGACCCACTGTTAATTGAGTCTATCTAGGCACCTATAGAGCCCCAGTTATAGTAGTCTTCATGTGCCTACCCAATATGTATGGATTTATTAGGGTGACCAGATGTCCCGATTTTATAGGGACAGTCCTGATTTTTGGATCTTTTTCTTATATAGGCTCCTATTACCCCCACCCCCTGTCCCGATTTTTCACACTTGCTGTCTGGTCACCCTAGGATTTATCCTCACAACCCCCTTCTGAGATAGAAAAGGATTATGACTTCCATTTTACAGATGGGGAATGGAGCCAGAGAAAGTAAACAACTCACCTAAGGCTGCAGACATCTGTGCAGACCTGTGAACAGAACTCAAGTCTCCTGAGTTCCAGTCCAATGTCTTAATCACAAGCCCTTCCTTTGCAATTGTTGACTTTAATATATAGCAAGTATACACCTGTAAAGAGCACATCACAAATAGACTGTGTATGTCAAGGACCAAGAACGTAATGACCACTTTGTTTATCTTCTCTATGGTTTCCTAAGACTACAGACTTTAGCTTGGATTCAGCAAAACACTTCAAGCACACGCTTAAGACATATTCTGTGGGACTGGAGCGCATACTTAACGTTAACACATAACTGATCAGTTGAATTAGGACTTTATTTCTGTAGCTCCATTCTTCAAAGCTTTTCCTTAATAGCTTTTGAGGCACCGAAAACGTCATTGAACATAACAATGAAACGTGCCGGAAGAGATGCAAAACCTGACATATTTCTACCGTCAATTTTGCCCAGAAGCATTAGACCCCTACGTGCTTCATTGATGACCGACTTGAAAGAAAACAACGTAGAGCTTGAGCTTCCAATGATTTTCTCATGAGCATAATTTTGCTAGCATGTCCCAATACATCAGCCCACCCTTCTTCAACAAAGCACTTCAGCACATGCTTTACATTAGGCAAGTGCGTAAGACTCACTGATTTCAATGAGATTTACCTGGTTCACCGATTTGGGGCCATGAACAATCCCACTGAGCTACGTGAGTCTGAGATTTTATGAGAGTTATGGAGGTTTGCAGTACGAGGCCATAGGCTTCAAACACAAAGCACAATAATCACAGAAGAGATCTAGTAGGTGTCCATATTAAAGTAGCTTCCAAGGGCTTATGAAAGAAAATATATGGGCACAGTGACCACCCTGCTCACGCAGAGCAGTCCCTTACTCCGAGTAGTCCCACTAAAAATCAACAGCGCTGCATGAAAACAAAATTGCTGAATCAGGCCTGTTATAATTAATCAACTAATTAAGGAGAAAAAAAAAATCACAGATTTCCTACAATCAGTTTGTCAATTACAAGCAGAATTAATGAAAGTGGCTTCATGAATCACAGTTTTTAAAATCATCTGTTTTGAGCACTGATCGCTAAGGGAATTAAACATAAATAACAGCATCACATGCAGAAAGGTCTCCAGGTAAGTGACGAGTAGGCATCTGCAACATTTGGGACTTTAAGCTATTCATTATTTATATTTAAATTCAGAAGAATAATGACTTTGATGAGTTCAGAAGAGAAAATGGGGCCAGGATGAAACCACTGACTCGGGCTCCAATTCAGCAATCCATACATAGGCCATGAATCAGGGCACAGTAGCATCGCATGAGCTTTAAACTGGTGCTTAATTCCCATTGATTAAAGGGGATCTTACGTACCCTTCTTGAACCAGGATGCGTTCTGGAACTGGGACCCTATTCAGCAAAGCACTTAACTTTAAGCATGTGCTGCAGTCCCTCGGCCTTCAATGCATCTTAAATACAAGCTTACAATTAAGCATATGCTTAAGTGTTTTGGTGAGTGGGAATGGACTTAAGCGGGGGTTTAAGTGCTCTACTGAACTGGGGTCTAACAGCTTTTATGGTAAGATTAATAAAATTAAACGAGTTTTGCTTTTTCATTGTTTCTTTTAATCCTCGTTCAGGGCCAAAAGTTTCAAGATAAAAAAATCCTGTGTTCTCTTCATAACATCAAAGGCCAGTAACATAAAGCAGGTACAGGGAAGGTTATCAATATAGGAACCAAACCACCACACGGGTACCACATAGCCCTGGACTTCAGGTGCCAACTCTGCATTTAAAATGTTTCCCTCCTTTATACCCAACACCAGTGTGGAAAAAGGATGAGAAACTTGGAAATCCAGATCTGAAGTGATTCTATCTAGACACTGGGTGCCAGTGTTGATCCACTTAGTATTATGCTGGAGAGTTTCCCTTTTGACAAGGGACACTTTTCATTTTGTAAAGAAACCACTTAAATACTTCCAACTGCAGGGGCTACAAAAGTTTGTCTCCTTATCAACCTTCTCTAGCTACTGCCCGGTTGCAGAGGAATAAAAACTACAGCCAAGTACATTGATAAATAAAGCAAATGAAAAAGTAATTTGAGAAAGAGAGATTATCTATGATTTTTTTACCCTCACTCTTTCTTTTTTCGGATGGGGGAGGTGAAGCAGTGCATGTCACAGAAAGTGAAGAGCAATAACAATGCTTAAAGCCGGGCACCCTATAGCCAGCAGCTGTATAAACTTCCCCACACCGCTCTGCCAGAATACCAGAATACTCCCTGCTATTCCTCCCATACGCAGCTCTGGCAATGCCCCTCAATGCTAACCTACCACACTTGCCATTTCAACCATTAGCCTTCAAACAGCTCAGAGAACGCTCTGCAATCCTTTCACGCAGCAGCCCCTGCTTTTCCAGTTCTACTCCCTTCCTCCTACACAGCTCTGCCAACCAGTGCACCTCAATACTGGCTTATAGTATCCAAGCTGTTCCAGTCATGGGCTGCCTATATCTCTGCAAAAGTACCACACTCAGTCCTTTCCTGCAGTCCTTCTCTGGTAGCAGAGCTTCTGGACCAAGAAACAAAATCAAGCTGAGTTTTCCCATCATCTGTGCTGCCTTTGGAATGGGAATAAATTATCCTCTTAGAAATAGACCCTCCAACCTCCACAGTCCTACATATCTGATACTTTAACTTCCATTCAAGTACCTAGTCCAACAAATAGCATTAAAAAGGCAAAGCAGGGCATGCCAATACCCTCCCACAACAGCATTTATTTAACCTGCACCATTTTCTGTTTCAACCTGCCTTCATATTATAACTCATTCTCTCCGTCTTCACCATGAGCCTTCCTGCCCTCCTGCGTACCTTTTCAAGTGCTGAACAGCTGTTTTATGCAGTCCAATAGCCAAAATCAGAGGCATTATTGTAACTGAGAATCTGACCACAGCATTACAAAACCGCTACATTAGCTGAATTCCAAATCAGGGAGCATGTATGTTTGGAAGGGGTGGAATATTATACTGCACAGTAGGAACGTCATGAATAACAGCCCGCAGAAATGCTGAGCTCATAGTACAAACACCTAAACCTGAGATACAGGAGGCCAAATACATTTCACCGAATGGGCCAGGATCTCACTGCGCTCGTGTAGTGATATGTAGCATCCTCTGTCGCGGCACTGGGGAGATGTATTATTAATTTTTTTATCATAAATGATTAGGAAAAACACCCAGAAACAAATTCTAATACACTACAAACAAAGCTAAAACAATATAATTATGTCACATAAAATGCCTAGGGTCTTAGTCCTGTTTCATGGATTCATTCACAGCAGTCTATGTTGCAAAATTGACCACAGGCGTGATTTTGCAAGCTACGCAGTAACATGTGCACGTGCATCTGAGAACAAGTTTGAGCTCCACATGGGTTCACCACCTCCCTGCAGATCTTTACACACAAGCAGGCAGCAATTCTATCCAATTTCAAAGGTTCTTCTGGCAGCCGCTCAGATGTGGTGGTTGTGGGGCTGAATACGGATGGTTTTGGGGCTGCTCTTTTCTTTCAGATGGTCATTTTTTAATCAGACCAAGCTATTTTTGTGACCATCAACAATATTTATGTGAGCAAAGGCAGGCGTAATCAAACCTCATGTTTCAAGGCATTAGGTGTTCACTAGCAAGACCAAGAAAGAAACACCTCTTGGACTCACTAAGTGAAGCACTGAAAAAAACTACACCTCAGGTGAAGAGAGACATCCTTAGTCCCAGGATATTACGATAGATTAAAGTCGCGGCCTGGGTGTAAATTCTCTCCGGCTTTGAGTCTCCAAGCTGGAAATTGCCAGCAAATATTCACTACCTACTTAATATATAGGTAGCTGCAGAATACATAGTGGTCCACACGTGGACTACATATTTGGAGCTACCAAGCACTATTCCGCAAAGGGTCATGATTACTAGGACAAGGAACTTGATTCGAAGGTTACACAATAGATTCGACAGAGCTGGTCCAAAAATAGGAGGCCGACTGAAAGGTATTCCATTATTATTACTCCATCAATGGTAGCCTCTACTCCATGCTAGGAGCGTTCCAAAAACTCCAGGAAGATTGTCCCTGCTCCGAGGAGCTCAGAATTGAAGGGTGGGAAAGTGCCCGTCAGAGCAACAATTTCAAACGCACACACGGACAATATATAAATAGTCACAAAGCAGCATGTAAGACTGCCATAATATATTCTGTGATGACTGTGTTTGCTGGAGACAATCAGACTGAGATCTAACAGCGTGTTAAAAACCTACTGATCAAAATAAAGTTAGCAAAGGAAATTAAAAATGCACTCTGTGGTCCATATGGCGCGTGCATGCCTAAATCCATAGTTCTCCTTTAATGTTGCCTTAGAATATGCGCTAGCAATTTATGCTAAACTAGCTGTTTGATCTTGTATTTAGCTGTGAAACTTCATCCCTGTCACAGCCCTGAAGAAGAGCTCTCGGTAGCTGGAAAGCTCCTCTCTTTCACCAACAGAAGTTGGTCCAGTAAAAGCACTACCTCACCCACCTTGTTTCTCTAGACGCATGGGGGACATACCTACACGGAGGTGCTGAGAACCATAACTCCAGTTAGAATCAAATGGGAGCTCAGCAGGTGCTCAGCACCTCTGACAAATTAGGCCCATGCTATGAAAAGGAGACGAAATACAAGTATTCCAGCTGGGCTGAGACTATTTAAACCTCATATTGAGGGTTTTATCAGACCGTACCTGAGGAAAGCCGACCAGATGGAAGTGCTGGTCATTTGGAGCCTTACTGAAAAACGTGTTGTATCGTGTGAATGAAGCTATTACCCAGAATGCAACAGGGCGAGGGAACTGTTTTCGCAAACCAAAGCTTGAGTTTTAAGAGAATCCTATTTGGACTTAGCTGCTGCTAACAGCTAGTTTTTTGGCTATGGGCACATACTAGCAGTACAATACCTCAGCCTGACAAATAACCACACATGCCACTGTCTCCCTCAATTAAGTCCATCTTCCGGGGGAGGGAGGAAAGGGGAAGCACTTGAGTTTGCATTTGAGTTCTTCCATGCTGAAAGGTGAGTTCCCTGTCACTTCTGAGCACACAGCCTGAAGAATGTGGGTATGATTTCATGTGATTTTTGGACAAGGCAGAGGCAACAAGCACTGTGTATCTTTCATAAGCTGCCAGCCCAGTTGTGTGGGATATTACAAGACATGTCTTCCAGCGGCATCCACAACCAGCTTGCTGGTTTAGATTGTTACAGTTGTTTTATGATCTTTACATTGAAATGTATAAAATGTGGGACCATCCATCCAGCTGCCTAACACTACTGCAACCAAAATGGCTGCTGCTGAGCGTTTACTCCTTATTTCTGCCTAACATGCTGCCCTTCAGTCTCAACAAATTTCAAAACAGAAATCTGCAAATATGGTCACCAGACTAAAAATACCGCTTGTAAGGCCAGGCTATGTCCGTGCATTGGGAGATGTGTTTGGGCCAATGTAAGCTAGGCACACAGTGAACAGAAATCCCTATCTGGAGCATGAATGTCTCTGAAGAAGCCACATGATTCATGATGGAACATAACACGTTTGCTGCTCATCTCAGATCCAAAGGCAAGACTGGACACAGCAAAATGAAAAGTTTAGATAGAAAATGAAGTAAATGCTTTGGGTCTTTTGAGGCAAAGGCATTTAGAGGGGTTACTCGCATATAGACAGCTTGCAAGGGTAAATATATTTGAACATAGCATGCAATATAATTCCGTTCACTATCATCCTCCCCATCCATTATTTCCATAGTGTGTTCCTGAGACGGTCACGCGAGACACTATCAAAAGCCTTACTAAAGTCAAGATATACCACATCTACTTCTTCCCCCCTAGCCACAAGGCTTGTTACCCTGTCAAAAAAAAACCTATTAAGTTGGTTTGACACGATTTGTTCTTGACAAATCCATGCTGACTGTTACTTATCACCTTATTATCTTTTAGGTGTCTGCAAATTGGTTGCTTAATTATTTGCTCCATTATCTTTCCAGGTACTGAAGTTAAGGTGACTGGTCTGTAATTCCCTGGGTTGTCCTTATTCCCCGTTTTATAGATTGGCACTATATTTGCCTTTTTCCAGTCCTCTGGAATCTCACCCGTCTTCCATGACTTTTCAGAGATAATCACTAATGGCTCAGATATCTCAAGCACAAATGAGGTCCTGGTTCATTACTGAGGATCATAAGTGTTATTGTGATACAAAGTAAATAATAATAAATTAGCAGCACACATGCATGATTTTAGCTATCACGGATGAATTTGCCTTCTGGCTAAAATCATGGAATCATAGAATGTCAGGATTGGAAGGGACCTCAGGACGTCATCTAGTCCAACCCCCTCCTCAAAGCAGGACCAATCCCCAACTAAATCAATGGAGGATATCTGGTCTGAGTCACAGTTTTGAGTGACCGTGTGACAAGACCTTGCCTCTGTTTACCCATCTGTAAAGTGAAGACATTTACCCAGTTACCTCTATTAACAATACTTATCTGCTGTGGATGGAGTGTGGGGGGGGGAGGCTGTGAAGTTTAAATAATTCAACCTTATTAAGTGCTTTGAGATCCCAGATGGAAGAATCTCTATAAATACTCTAACATTAGGAACCCTTCAAAGGAGAGGGATGGATTCTGCTCTTGATTACACTGGTGTCAATCCACTGACATCTCTCTAGAATGGCACTGTAGATCAAGCATTGCAATGCAAAGTTAACGCCACCTGGAATTGGGGGAAAGAGGGACAATGCAAGAAAAATCCATATGCACATTCTTAAAAAAAAAAAAAAAAAAAAAAAGGGCAGCTATTTGATCAATGTTGTCATGGAAACAGAACACAAAGTTTTGCCTAAAGCATCCATTCTCAAACTTCATTATACCGTGACCCTCCCTTCCAACAACAAATATTACAGCACGACTCCAGGAGTGGGGACCGAAGCCTGAGCTTGCTGCCCCGGGTTGGGGGCCCAAACCCCAAAGCTCCAGGTGTGGGGGGACCAAAGCTAAAGCCCAAGNGCCCTGGGTGGTGGGGCTCAGGCTTCAGCCCGAGCAAGTCTAAGACCAGCCCTGGCAACCCCATTAAAACAGGGTCATGACCCACTTTGGGGTCCCGACCCACATTTTGAGAACCGCTGGCCTAAAGGACATCAAAAAGGAACGTGTATCCATGGAAAGAGAAAGAATTGAGCCTAAATCTGGAAGAGAAGAGCGCTGGCGATCTCAAAGCTGGCCAGTAGCTGCTTAGGAAACAAGGGGAAGACCTGCATCCGCTGTTAATCAGCCCAGCTCCATTGAAGTCCCCTGGTCTACACCAATTTACCCCAGTTGAGGATTTTGGACCTTTATAATGCAACTCCTGGGTGAAGCCCTTCTAGCGTGAGAAAGGATGGTTCTTTGGAAGAGCCCTGAACTTGGAATCAGCAATCCTGGGTTCAGTTCACATCTCTGCCACTGATTTGGAGCATAGTTTCCTCTTTCTGTGCCTCAGTTTCTCCATTTGTGAAATGGGGAAAAAGTGAACCACTTGCAAAGTAGACTGAAATCCTGGCACAGAAGAGTCTCTAGAAGTGCTGAATATCAGCATAACACCAATAGATTATAAGCCTGCAAGCAATTTACAAGAAGGAAACCAGTCAGCCAGTCCACCAAAACAAAGCAGCCCAAATCGCTCCTGTTCCTGTCTCTTCCTAAAGAAACCTAAACTGCTAGACTTCAGATTCAAATCCGTGTGTTTGCAACATCACCATATATGGACCCCAATTCTATCCCTAATCAAAATAAACCCTGCAGGGCAGAGGTAACTACCCTGTTACAAAGGGGAAAAATCATTCTTTAAATTCTTTTACTCCAAACGTCATTAGCTTCTGACAGAGAAGCAGCCAGAAGAAGGTAAAATTGGTTCTCTGGGGATAGAATTTTTTACCTACATGCAGCAGGGAAAGGCAGAGGGGAATCCTTCCTGACCTTTAGGGTGATCAGTTTATGCCTTGAAGCATGAGATCGGATTACCCTTTCTTAGCATGCACCGCTAAACCTTTAAAAACCATCCAGGTTCAGAACACAAGTCTGACCCCCCACATCCATTACTATTCTTGTACTGTACAATGAAGAACTTGCTCTAAGAGTACACAATGTGCAATAGGTGATCCCTTGTTCTTCAGAGTCAAGGACTGAGCAAAGGTAGGGAAACACCAGGAAGCCAAAAAAAATGCCTTGCTGTTGAAAAAAATGTGCCCTGGTAAAATGAACAATCCAGGGGACATGACACACTAAGTCCAGTCTACAGCAACAATACCCTAGGGCTTGCAAAAGACACTTGCAATGGACTTCACTGAGGCTGTTGCCAGAGACTTCACTACCCTAGCTGTATGGAAGCAGATATTTTTAGAATAAGAATCTTTCACAAGCTGTTCATCTTATTATTGCTTCCCTCCATTCATGATATTTTTAATCATGTCCAAACAACCAAGCTATTAAATAGATTCAGAGGCAGCACAGCGGGCTGTGGCTTAAGTCAGCTAAAGATCAGAGCCGTGGGAGAGGGAGAACCAGAGTACCTCTTGTGTGTTAAACCTCTCCATTCTAAAAGCACAAAGCAATATTGGACTGAATCACAGCATATGCAGGATTAGGGCTATTTCTCCTCTCCTTTTCCCACTGACAATCTGAAAGGGATTCAGGATCATAATTTGCTTCGTGAAAGTTAAATGCACCCCATAAAGGATGAAGAAAGTCATATAAGTATCTTTTCAACTATTAACATTATACTGCAGAATGCTTTTGTCAGCACTGTTAAAGCAAAAGAGTAAAATATATAAAGAGCTGATTGGTACCTTTTAATACTTGAAGCTTTCCAAGCTTCGGATTTCTATGGTTCGAAGTGTCAGCATCTGATAAACCGCACCAAAAAAGGTAATGTGTCAACTCATCCATCCCAGGCCCCCTAACCTATGGTTGAAGGCACAAAGGGTTGGCTGCACTGGCTTAAACCAATGTGTTCCATCAAGCACAGTATTCTGCCTCTGACTTCGTCCCTGGTGCTCCATGATCCTGGGTATCTACTAGATCCTCTGCAGCTCTACTTTGGTGTGACATTACCCAGGGTACAATATGGACTGTCAAACAACTATTTCCCCTCAATTCTCAGTCTGGGGTGCCTTTTACACTGTGTTGCTATGAGAACAACCACTCCCGGACAGTTAAACACAGTCTTTACGATGCAAAATCACTCCCAGCTGAATTACATGAATGCTTTGGCCAGTCACTGATGAATTACATACAGGGTGACACCAGCAAACTCCAAGTCCCAGACTCGTCCCCAGAAGTGTGCATCTTGTACTGCCCAGCACTCACCGACAATATAAGCTCATAGAAAGTCCATCATTTCCTCAATGGAAAATGATATGCACAAACCGTTATCTCAAGGGGAGGCTCCCAAACAGTTCACTCCAAACACTAGTTTAGATAAAACAATAAAACAAGTTTATTAACTACAGAAAGATAGATTTTAAGTGATTACAAGTAATGAGGCATAAAAGTCAGAATTGGTTACAAAGAAAATAAAAGATAAAAGGCAAACTAATACCTAACTTAGCAAGATAAATGAAGTCAAAGCAAAGGTTCTTTTCTCACTACATTCTCTTTACAGACTTTACTGGCTGGAAGCTTCCAGGCCAGGACCCTTACTCCAGTTACGTGTTTCTACAGGCACTGTTGTTGCTGTAAGCAGAGAGGAGTGGAGGCGAGAGGTAATTTGTGTTGTGTGTGTTCTCTATTCTTTATCACTTTCCCCTCTTGGAGAATTATCTCTAGCTGGGGTTCAGATGACACGGAGTTTGTGGGACAGGACCCCTCCCCCCCGGCTGTGTCTTTGCCAATATGTAAATTTCTCACTTACACCTTTCTTCCTGCCAAAGAATAGCCACTTACCCAGGTGATAGCCCACTTGACTTTGTTGACACCTGGCTTAGGTGTTGACTTGTCTTTTGTTTCTAAGGAACTGGTTTGTGCCTGCTCTTCTAACCTTGGAGCATGCTAGAGCAATGTTATACGTTAAGTAGAATCTTATGACTTTACATACAATGTTGATACACATATTTTACCAGGACAATAAAGTTCAGTGGATTAGGAGTTTTCAAATGATACTTCACAAGAGCATAGTTTGTACATAATGTATCATAGGCTTGTAAAAAGGATGAACATAGAGGTACAGACAGTCACATCTGGGCCTTTCCGGGGAGACCTCCCCTGAAGTCTTTTCTACCCACTGGTCTTTTGTGACGGAGGAGGCCCCTTCTTATAAGAATCTCCACCCCAAGATGCCATCACGTAATGCCTGGCACCTGACGCAACCGCCAGCCCAAGCCTAAACCCACCACCTGGGAGTTGAATAACATAGTTAGACACAGGTAGGCTGAGCCCAACTCCCCTCAAAGCACCGGCTCACTTTGTGACAACCTCCAACACAGATCTCCAGTCACCATCCGAACTGATATCAAGGTAGCATAATGCACGGAGGACAAAAACTATTAAATAAAAGGGGACTATTTGCAGCAGAATTGTAATAGCTTCCATCCCGCTTCTTAACTCACAATGGATCTTATGGTGAAAAGTCACATGGGCAGCTGGACTCTGTTCCCAGCTCTCTCAAAGACTTGCTGTACCGTGTTGGGAAAGTCACCTTACCTGTGTCTCTCACTCTGCCCATTAGCAAAGTGGGGTTCGTACATACAGACCTCACTGGAGTAATAACAAGTAGTTCATTAGCTTCTCTTGAAGCACTTTGAGATTCTCCGAGGGAAGACAAAGTGTCATATCTACCGCTGGCGTAAATCAGCACAGCTCCATGGAAATCAAGAGGTATATTGATTTAGAGCTGCTGCCAATCTAACCCAAAAAGTCTTATTATTATTATTAGACTACTACATTTCCCTTCTCACAGTTTGTCTTGGCATTTACTTGGTGCAAATGAAAAACAGAGCACGTGGAGAGACTGGAAATGAGAGCTTAAATGCCACAGTTAGCTCATAGTTCAGTTGTCTTTAGTGCCAATAAGGGCACAAAAAAAGTTACGGACTAAATCCTTTATAAAGTCAACAGGAGTTCTGCCTGAATTAGGACTGCAGGATGTGGTCCATTAAAATGTGAGTTGTGACAAACTTATTAGCACTAGAAAAATTCTGAGGTTCAGGTCAAACTGGATAAGCATTACAATATTTGGATGCTTACTAGAAATTTAATAAATACCTAGTATTTACATAATGCTTTCAACGTCCAAAACACTGTTCAGACATATACCGAAGTTCTGATAAATTCGGCTGGAATTCTCTTGAGAATTAATGGTCTCACGAGTGCTACGTGCTTCAACTTGAGTCAGAAATAAGAAGAGACCTACTTTGGGGTATCTCAGAATGTGTGCTTTCATCCACAACCTAGATTCTCAAGAGAATGTTGACAGATTTTTTTCCATCTCTAAAGAGTTTCCCATTTAAATTGAGTTCTATCGTAAAGTTCGTGATGGCCCTTAGTTTATTCAAGTTAGTCACCTGCCTTTATTTATTAGTGTGGTCTGAATCAAAATGTCTACTGAGAAGAAAGGCTAAATTTGCAGCACACACATTTTGTTGGAATTTCGATTAATGTACTTTGAGCAAGACAGATTTCTACCTCAGCTAAAGAGAAAACTACAAGAGTTTTAACTACTGATAATTTGCTTATGTATAATTAAACTTTTGGAGTAAGGAATTTAAATTTCCATAAAGCGGTTTTATGCTACTGATGAATACCTAAGCAACAGGAAAGACACTGAATTCTGTTACCAACTGTGGTCAGTGTTTTTTGGTCTTTGTTTTGTTTTCATTTTTAAACACATTAAGTACATTGTAAACACATCCCCATGCAGCTTAAGGGCTAGTTCATGGCCCATCTTGAGCAACCATGAAGGGACGTAAGGAGCCAAAAACCCTGCACTGCTTACCTACACCCCCATAGGGCTGCTATGTCCCATCTCCCCCGCATATATGGGTGCAAAGAGTGGGCAGAAACGTGAGGGGATGGATAAAGCTTGGCTGTACTGCGCCACTATTATGATCAGCACAGCTGTGGCTACTCAAGATGGGAGTGGGAGAGCGGGAACTGGAGTCACCATATCACTCCTGGTCGGCTCCTGGGGCAACACAGCTATGAGCAGCCCCATATGTAGGGGTCTATGGCAAAGTACTAGCTAACCCCAGAGTAAGCAAAACAGAAGGTTTTGGTCTCCAGTCTAAACTGTAATGCATTATCTGAATTCTCGCGTTCATTTGTGTGTGTGTGTGTACACACACGCGCGCACACATGCTTTCTCTAGTTCTAACAGGAATTATTTGAGGACGGTCCTTTGGCCTGTGTTATACAGAAGGTCAGACTACATTATCACAATGGTCCCTCCTGGCCTCATTATCTAGGAATATTTTCTGCTTTTGAAGTTTGAGTGTACCCAGTAAAAGGATTATAAATGTCACTAACTCAACACATGCTCCTTGGGTGGCTTCTCTGCTCACAAAAACATTTTTAACCCTCTTAGCCCTGCAGAGCTATTCCAGCAAAGAGAGAGCAAACCAGAGTCTATCTCGTGCATCAACCGAATTAACAACATTTCTACTGCTAAATCTTTATCACTGGTGCTGACATCACAGGCAGGAGAAAGAGCTTAATTTAGCTTAGTTTCCAGATCCCGGGTCAAGCAGAGCACTGGCAGTTCGAAAAATCATCTTTTGATGTGTAAACTGAGCCATTGATCGGGGGGAGTCACTAAGAGAAAGTAAATAACTTTTAGTCATTCTCCTAACTACAAATGCACTTTAATGTTCCCCACAGCTAACGAATGTCAGGCAGCTTTGCAGAATGGATGGCTTCAAAGGGTCTGCGTTAGTCAGAGCATGGCCTTCACAAAGCCAGACAGCTGCAGCATTGGCCCTGCTGATCTGAGAGGGTAGAATCCCAGCGTTCCAACTGAACTACGGCTACCTGGAGTTTGGGAACTGACATTGCATTGTAAATGGAAACGCAACCTTCAGAAAATAAGCAACTGACCACTCAGGGGCTATATACTGTACCATAAACATGCCCCTTCTGGTGATGCGAGACAGCTGCATGTTGGATTTGCTGCTTTGCTGTAAAAATGCAGTGGGCTGCATTCCTTGCTGCGTCGGGCTCTCAGAAGGGGGATATTCCCCTCATGTGAGACAGACACATGGAACTGGTGCCCGTTTGAAGGGTTGCAATTTCCAGACCGAAACCAGCTCCGTCTTATGCTGCTGTTGCCATTGGTAGTCCATTGTGTGTGCTACAGCTAGTTTGTTAAAATGTCCTGGTTTTTTTTGTTTGTTTGTTTTTTCTCTAAAGCATCCAGAGGCTGGGATTGAATAAAATAAAGTAACTCTTTTAACGTAGGTTTGGTCCTTTGCCAGTGCTTTCCATCTAAGGCTCTGAATTCAGCCTCACAAGACCTCCACTCCCGCTCTGGGAGAGATCAGGGTTATCTCCATTTTACAGATGGCAAAAACTGAAACCCAGAGAGATCATGTGACTTACCCGAGGTCACACAGGATGTTTGCACCAGAGCCAGGAACTGAACACAGATCTCGAGTCCCAGTCCAGTGGCTAACCACTCTGGGCCAGGAAACTGTCTCTCAATAACCACTCACAATGCAGGGTTGTGACCACCAGTGTGCAGTCAGTGCAAAGGGGGTGCATAACACTAATGCATGAGAAAGACACACTTTATACTGGTGTAAATGACTGCACAAGGTGCAGAGCAAGGGACAATCAGGCCAAATAAATTTATGTCCTGTTCTTGGCTTGGTCACAGTCTTCCTAGATGGGTTTGAGTTTGGAGACCCAACTCTCTAAACGGACACAGTGAACCCTGTGTTCCAAAACCAGACATCCCTTCAAATCCTGACCTCTTTCAATTTCTCTAACTCCTCTTGTGTTGCTCAAACACATTGTTGGGTTAATGGCTAATTAGGACTTGAGAAAACAGCAGAGCAACCAGAGATGCAGGAAGCTGCTTTAGAATAAAACGCGGCAGGCATATTTATACACAGCTGTGTGGTAGAATCACAACAGAGCACAACCGCCACGGAGATTACTAGTTGAAACACACTAGCTCAAACTCATTTTCCTCCCACTGTATGTTTCTCCAAAGCTGGTCTAATTTTACAGGGTGAGAGGTTGTGTGGGAGGAACCAGATAATAGTGCAATCAATGATTACCAGAAAGCTTAATTATCATAAAGGTTCTTCAGAAATAGCTTATGCCACAGAAAAGAAAAGCAAGACAATGGCTGGAAGGCTAACTTCAAAGGAGCCTGGAGTTTGGGGCCTCCATCTGGTCTGTCTATCGTTTTTTGGAGGGCACCCATCACATTAGTCTCTTGGCACAGTGTTGGGACAAGCTACTTTCCTTCTGGAGATCTCCGAGACGACTCTTGGATCCATCCCTGTATCATTGTGATTAGGAACATGGGAAAGAGCCTATAGAGTATCCAAGTCCAGTGAAGGTTGCTGGTTCCATTAGCAGTAGGGATGATGTGTATAAACTAAAGTCAGCCATTACAAATCAATATGAGATTGGAAAATACATTGGGCTAATTCTTTATTTATTTATTTAAAAATTCAGGTTCTTCTGCACTTCTTGATTCTGGATGAGGCATATGAAGTATAAAGGCTAAAAGAATAAATCTGCAAGAAGAGCTATTCCCCAGGAATATGTACATTGACCAGAAGGACAATGCTCCAGCTACCTCAGGAGAAGACCTGGTTTTCTACCCCAATGGACCAGAGGAGATTGTTGATTTGGGAGGATTCCCTCCCACCAGCCAATAATATCTACCACCAGCGTACACCCGCCTGGGCAGCATTCTTCATCAGAAAAGACCCTTTCACTAAGTAGTATACCAGACTTTTGTTTTATTATGTACACAAATGCTCTCTGCCAAGTACCTAATTTTGTCATCCATAGATCAAACTCCTTGGGTCACTCACAGCTTTGGAAATAAGAAAATACCCACCCTATTCGTCAAGTTATGCACGTAACCAGCCACGGTAAATGCACGTGTTCACTGCTGTTACTCTCATGTTCCCTTTCCCTCTCCCTCCTATGGTTTGTTACACTCATTTGATGGACCTTGTTTCAAATCTGATTCTATGCTCTGAAGGCGAACCATGGCCCAACTTTTCAAAAACAAGTGATTTTGGGTGCCTCCATTTATGAGGGGGAGGGCCCAACTTGAGACAACTTAAAGAGGCTGCAATAACTTTCCTCCCCCAAAAGGAAACGCTTGATCCTGTGCTCATTGAAGCAAACGGCAAAACTCCCATGCACTTTAATGGTGCAGCGTAAGTGCTTAGGAGAGCAGCAGGGGAGGAATAGTGACTCAGAAAGAGGTTTGTGTCATAATATCTCCAGGTCTATTCTTAAGGTAGTGCAGGTCAAGAACCACCCCCTCAGTCAGGGCTAATGGTACAGGCGAGGCATAAATTAATTGTTTTTGTTCTTTCCAAACCTTTTTGTTCAGCGTTTCAGGTTGGCTGGCTACATCCTGTATTTTCAATGCAAAGGATGTCATGGGCATTTTGTCACACACATGCATATAAATTGTATGCAGATTATATATATATAAGATCAGCATGAAGTCAAGTATTTTCTGTCGGTCCCAGAACTTTGAAATAAGTTGATCCCTATCTTTAACTCCAAAACTCTATCTAGCAGCAGGAGGTATGTAAATTGGGATGCAAAACATAGATCAGTTGAAGGGGAATTAAACTCTTTCTTCCCATTTAAGGCCCAACCCTGTAACACTGGTCTACAATTTTTGAGAAGTCGTCTGCTTCAGAGATAAAATGTGCTATTTATTATGTATTTTGATGTGCTGAACTCAAATATGACAATTAAAACAACTGATTGGCTACTGTTTCTAAGATATTTAAATTTTTACATTTTAATGTCTATGTATATTGTGTAGATAGTAGAGTTTTAATCATAAATTGTAAACCTAGGTCTTTTCATGTGTTTATGGTTGCTTTCCATGATAATATTTCACCTTTCCTGTTTATGTAACACTTTAAAAATCAGCAAAAGGGTATATAAATAAAATGTATTATGAAACAAAAGGCAAAAAACTATTATGCACACAGTTTAGTCCTATTCAGTGTCTACTCGGCGCTTCTTGGCTTGTCTCTTGTATTTATTAAATGGAGCATCTCTTGTCACTGTCCAGCAATAGTCTGCAAGCATTGATGGGCTCCATTTGCCCTGATAGCATTTCTCCATTGTTGCAATGTCCTGGTGAAATCGCTCGCCGTGCTCGTCGCTCACTGCTCCGCAGTTCGGTGGAAAAAAATCTAGATGAGAAGGCAAAAAATGTATCTTTAGTGACATGTTGCAACCAAGGCTTTTGTATGCCTTGAGGAGGTTTTCCACCAACAACCTGTAGTTGTCTGCCTTGTTGTTTCTGAGAAAATTTATTGCCACTAACTGGAAGGTTTTCCATGCCGTCTTTTCCTTGCTATGCAGTGCATGGTCAAATGCATCATCTTGAAGAAGTTCATGAATCTAAGGACCAACAAAGACACCTTCCTTTATCTTAGTTTCACTTAACCTTGGAAATTTTCCACGGAGGTACTTGAAAGCTGCTTGTGTTTTGTCAATGGCCTTGACAAAGTTCTTCATCAGACCCAGCTTGATGTGTAAGGGTGGTAACAAAATCTTCCTTGATTCAACAAGTGGTGGATGCTGAACACTTTTCCTCCCAGACTCCAATGACTGTCGGAGTGGCCAATCTTTCTTGATGTAGTGGGAATCTCTTGCACGACTATCCCATTCGCAGAGAAAACAGCAGTACTTTGTGTATCCAGTCTGCAGACCAATCAAGAGAGCAACAACCTTCATATCGCCACAAAGCTGCCACTGATGTTGGTCATAGTTTATGCACCTCAAAAGTTGTTTTATGTTGTCATAGGTTTCCTTCATATGGACTGCATAACCAACTGGAATTGATGGCAAAACATTGCCATTATGCAGTAAAACAGCTTTAAGACTAGTCTTCGATGAATCAGTGAACAGTCTCCACTCATCTGGATCGTGAATGATGTTGAGGGCTGCCATCATACCATCGATGTTGTTGCAGGCTACAAGATCACCTTCCATGAAGAAGAATGGGACAAGATCCTTTTGACGGTCACAGAACATGGAAACCCTAACATCACCTGCCAGGAGATTCCACTGCTGTAGTCTGGAGCCCAACAGCTCTGCCTTACTCTTGGGTAGTTCCAAATCCCTGACAAAGTCATTCAGTTCACCTTGTGTTATGAGGTGTGGTTCGGAGGAGGAGGATGGGAGAAAATGTGGGTCCTGTGACACTGATGGTTCAGGACCAGAAGTTTCATCCTCTTCCTCGTCTGACTCAAGTGAGAATGATTCTGGTGCATCAGGAACCGGCAGTCCTTCTCCGTGGGGTACTGGGCGTATAGCTGATTGAATGTTTGGATAATGCACAGTCCACTTTTTCTTCTTTAACACACCTTTCCCAACTGGAGGCACCATGCAGAAGTAACAATTGCTGGTATGATCTGTTGGCTCTCTCCAAATCATTGACACTGCAAAAGGCATAGATTTCCTTTTCCTGTTCAACCCTGGCAAAGATTTGTTGCACAAGTGTTGTAGCATATGTGTGGGGGCCCACCTCTTGTCCTGATCTCCAATTTTGCAGCCAAAATAAAGGTGATAGGCTTTCTTAACCATAGGGGTTATACTGCGCTTTTGTGATGCAAAAAAGTCACTTCACCACAAACATAGCAGAAGTTACCTGCACTGTTCACACAAGTACAAGGCATCTCTGCTCACTTTGGCTAAACAGAAATGTGTCCCTTTGCAAAATCAAACACTGACAAATAAGAGAGCATGACACTGTATGATTTCTAGAGCTGATATAGGGCAATTTGTTCAGCAGAGTGATGTAAGCTTCATTAGGATTGCATTATCCATGACTTCTAGGAATAACATGATGCAATTCATATCATGTACGACGCAATACCAGCTTCAGATTGCATCATTCATTGTTTTGCCTAAAAAGCAAGTACTGTCCAAACCCAGTCATAGATTTATTCATAGATCCAGTCAAAGATGTATTTTAGTCATTTCTGGCTTAAATTGAGATCCCTTCCCTTTATAACTCACTTATCCTCCGCCATTCCCAAGTCAAGGGTCGTATATACTGACCCAATAGCATATCTTGAAAACTAGAGCCAATCAACAATTTTAAGCATCATTTTCGTTCTCAGTGACCCAGAATTAGTAAAGTTTGACTACATTTATTTCAGAGCATTTTGGCTGTAGAGCAGTGTAATCGCTACCAAGCAGATTGCCCTGGGTAGCCCCATTGGCTCTGTTGTGTTTTGCATGATTGAGCCCTACATCACAAGATAGTTCAATCACCATTTTTATTAGGCTCTCAATCATGATTTCATAGATCTCTCATGCACTTGTGTTTCCATCAGGAGTGTCAGCAAAGTCCCTTTTTTTAAGGTCACTGAGCACCCGGGCTGGTAGGGGAAATAAATTCATTGTGAATGAAATCAGAGAAAAGACACAAATAGGCCTGAGCCATAACCCCACATCCAAACCCAGAGCTGGATCAGAGCGTGTGTCCTGAAACTCTTTACAAATTATCTGAATCCAAGCACGTCATCACGAAGCACACCAGAACAATCCAAATCAGCTTGGCTTTGAAATGGAGTGGGAAGGGAGGGAGAAAAAAGCATCCTTGCAAGATCTTTTCCCTCTTACCAGAATCCTGCTGAGGTCACTTCCAGAAGTCCCTGGTCTGTGTGGAAGCAGAATGAATGCATTTGTCATAGCTCAGAAACTGCACGGTGCACAAATTATTACTTGGAGGATTAATCTTCTAACCATCAGCCACTGAAGTAACAAGGAGAAATGCTCAGAAACTAAGTCCACTCGCAGCAATGAACTTTAATGGATTAGCTGGAACCAATGTTTTCTCTCTGCTCCCCCCCACCCCCGCCTTTATTTCTTTGAGCTTTTGTGCGAAGCTGAAAATATCCATGTGTCCTTACTGCTGCTTGTTCAAGTAATGACAGAGCTGCCAAATTTCCCACCCCAAACACACTCAATTACTTATTAGCAGGAATGGAGGCTACAATATCGGAGAAATAATACATATTTATACCGTTTTGGCAGAAAGATGTAGTTTGAATGAATGAGGTTCATTGTTCCCTCTCTCTGCCCCCTCCCCTTTTAGAGATGGCTCTGAGCAGGAACCGAGGAAGTGGATTCATCTTTATTTATTTTTTTAAACAGCTGAATGAAAGCTAATAGGTTGCAGGGTAAAAGAAAAATCTCTTTTGGATTAGAAGATTTTGGGGGCACCTTTCATACTGGCAAGCTTGTTCCTAGGAAGTCTTATTTCCCTTACCTGACTTTTTAGAAACCTACCCAGCGCATGTTATTGCAATAGTTTGTATTTTGCTTGATATAGTCTAGCAAAGCATTTAGAGCCTAGGATAAGCACTGAAAGAATGGAGCTCCAAAATAAGTTAGATAAACAACAAACCTGATGAAAGAGCACCGGGTTTTTGATGAATGAGTCCCATATGAACTGCACGTGAGCTACTCTGTTCTCCTGGTGAAAAAGACTTACATCTCCATCTGCCTAGTGCTGCCCTTTCTGGGTCTTCCCCAGAGCTGTTTCTCAACCCACAACAGAACATGGTTACAATCACCCCACAAGATAGCAGAGTTTGATAAATGAGCTGATTCAGTTATCACAAAATCCTGTGCCCTTCCTCTCTCTTCGACTTTATTCCGAGGTACAAATCTTACTTCCACCAGTGAACAAAGCATTCTACAGTATGTCTCCACCTGATATAAGTCCCGTGTCTCCATCCCAGGATTAAACTCCCCTAGCATTTTCCCAGTGAGTTTGACTTCTATCCTGATGGCATTTGTACAATCCAATTCAAACAGCAGATGTATATAATTCATCCATCTACAGTAAGGGCAGCTTGTAAGTCCTCCCCCGCCATTAAAAAGAAAAAAAGTCTGCATTCCAGGGCATAGAAGTCCAAGGACATCTCTAAACAAAACACGTATAACAGAGAAACCCAGCAGAAGTAGATACTGCAAAAATGTTCTTGAAATATCAGTGTCTACCCCAATGCACACATCACATCCACACAGGACACCCTCTTTTGATCTCTCTGGAGCCAGTTTTACACTAAGAGGACTTCAATGACTTAACTGGAGTTTCTCCTGATTCAAACTGGTGAGAGATCAGAATAAATCTCTGATCACAGCACCCGCTACAACAGAGAAGCGGAGGAATTTGAAACTGAATGAGTGTAAAGCAAATATGTGGGCATCACAGGTGTCAAAAGGGGCACAATGGAGAACATCAAGAGCTTCAGGTTATTGGATACAAAATTTAGCAAAATAAAATATACCCAAACTTCTGTCCACACCGTTCATGAATGAAGCAAAGTAACCACATAGGCATCCAACATATGTCTGGCAGAATTTGCTAGTGGCATTCAGTAGGCTACAGCAGCAAAGGAGGCCAAGTGGTCTTGCAGTTAGAATATAGGAACTTCAATGCAAGATACCTAGGTTCTAATCCTCTCTCTACTTTGATTTGGACAAGTTATTTCACTTCCCTGTGCCTTAGTTTCCTTGCCTATAAAAATGGGGGTCATGGTTTGTGAACTTCACAGTGTGTTTTGAAATCCTGGGATGAGCGGTGTAATATAAGGGCAGCATAGAACGGTTCAGATTTCCACTGAGACTGCAAGCCCAGGCTGAGAATTCATATACCAAATGATGAAGTCCAAGAGGAAACCTCTTTACTATAACCCGGGTCAGTCTCAGGTACTACAATGCTGGGTGCCGGTACTAAACCCCAAGACAGGAATAAAGTTACATCCATATCAGAACACAGTTAAATACTGCTATTAAAAAAGTAGAAATTGAATTCGGGCATTCCATTTCCAGGCTGTTTCACTGCAGAATTCAGAACCCTTTGCTGCAAAGCTCTGAGATTTCAGTTATGTCTTCCTCATCACAGAAATTGATTTAGATGCAGGCCTAATAACAAAAAAATGGCATTCGTTTCCCCTGGAATATTTTGATGTCAGCATGCTCAACAAGATACATCTCAATGTCAAGCAATGTCAATGTGATCTCACCCTAAGAGGCCTTCATGCCATCTGCGGAAAGGACTGTAAAACAAATTTAAAGGGTTGCATTTGATGAGGAGATGGTGGCAATGTTGTTATTCCTTGTGGGACAGATCTGAGTTCAGTTCCTGGTTCTGCCCACACACACACCCCTTGTAACCTTGGCCAAATCATGGAGTCCCACTGTATATCAATTCTCCATCTATAACAAGGGGATAAGCCTCTTTTCTTCCGTCTTGTCCATTTAGATTGTACAATCTTCAGGGTAGGGACTGGTTCTGATAACATCTATGTATGTACAGCGCCTAGGACAACAGGACCTTGGTTTTAGTTATGGTCTGTAATACAAAAAGTAAAACTAAGTCAGGGGCATTCACCCTGTTAAACATGGAGTTCCCTATGTGAGGGGAGAAATTGTAAAAGACCCATACTGTTGATCTGCTCTAGCCAAGGTGTGGGGAAGGGCGCACAGGGAAGGAAGCAAAGGGAAAAAACCTAGGTTTCAGTTATATCCTTCTAGATGAGATCTTTCACTGCAAAGTTTCCAAGATAAAGACATGTAAATCACTTCCCCGGGGGCAGATGGCTGCTGCCATCACTTTATCAAGTAATGATTTCTAATTTTCATGCAAATAACAAGAATAATGAACCAAGGGTTTGGCAGCCCTGGCAGCCCAAAGAAAGTAACATCCATGAGCTGATCAAAGCGAATGGCTGACCTGGCGGAAAAGCATGTACACAGCGTTATCTACTTGCATACAATTCCTCTGCCACAACGCAGGCTACAAATTACCTCTGAGAGTAGACACGGCTGAATTTAATTTGGAACTTTGGGGGCAGCCCTCTGTTGATTACTGCGTGCGTCAACCACTTTGTAGGAGCGCACATTAAACGTATTGGTCTATAAAAGAGTGTGTGTGTGTTTTATTTTTTTACTCAATTAATCTTTTCTGGCACTAAAATACATGCAAAATACATTTGCCATCCCTCAAGGGGAAACTGCAGACGAGTTTTTGTGTTAACGAATGGATGAGGCTATTAAACAAAAGATGTCAGGGAGGGTTGTTTTGTTCTGTTTTGAAACCAGAGGTTGTTTTCTTATCTCCTTTGATTGCAAAGCCTCAGGAGAACATCATGCCAAACTGAGCTCTCAGACATTGGAGGGTGTATTTCATGACTCTTTCAGCTGGTAAAACTTGGCCTTCCTATACCTGTCACAATCTCCGCTTTGTAGGCAGTTGCTCCAAATGTTCTCTCAGGCTCTCTGATCAGTCCATTGCACCTTCACCTCCTGCCCCCAACTATCAGCCTGTCTGCCCCACTCCATCTACTTTCTTCCCAACCATGTCTTCACCTTACACGATCACCACCCTCTCCCCACCCAATTTTGACCCACGAAAGTCAACCCCCTGCAGGTTGCCAGCTCATCAATCTAGCCAAAAAATGATAATGCCATGCCCAGAGTCTTTTCAGGCCTTTCTTCAGGGGAAAGTTTCATCCTGTAAATACAAAACTCTCTTCCACAACTCCACAGTGGGAATATCATTGCCAGAGCCCTATTAGCCAGAGATTTTTTTTGTTTTTGGGTAGGGATGGTCTTCACTACAGAAATGGGACCGAGATACATCCATTCTGCGAGCTGCGTCCGGAGCAGGCATTGACACCTGCCCATGCTTGTGACTGTAATATTGTCAGGAAAGTGATGCTCTTCATCTCTGACACCTTGGATCTCACAAAGGATCCTGTCAGAGTCGCCAAATTCATTCTTGAGCGTCATGGCCTGGAACGATTATTGTGGAACAAGACAACAGCAGCCGTTTAGGCAAAACATCAAAACAAAACAGTTCCTCTGCCCTCCATGGGCTACAGCTCCCCCAGAGGTTCATCCCTTTGCTTCTCTCAGTGCTAAAATAAAAACCACACACCCAATCCCACCTGTCCCATCCCTTCAATAACCCTGCTTCAGAACTTACTGCAGGAGTATATCTCCCACCTGCAGTTGCATCCAGCTGAGCTCCACTAGTCTTTTATGTGGATCACCTGACCCTTTCCCCAGCTGGGGCCAGATAATTGAACAAGACTGGATGGCCCCAGGTCCCCTGGCTCTTAAAGGGAAGATCACCCAGTTACATCCCTCCTGAAGACTCATTACTTATATGGCACCCACAAAAAGTTAAGAGTTATGGTAACCTATAAATAATTCTAAACCCTTTTGGGAAAAAAATATCACATTTAGGCTCCTAAATCAGTTAGGCATAGAGCACGGCAATGCCTAAATACCTTAAAATATGGGTCTTAATATCTTTGTGGCTCAGTTTTCCATCTGTAAATGGAGATAATACTCTCTCTGTCTTACCTATTTAGATTGTAAGTTCTCCAGAGCAAGGACTGCCTCTAACGATGTACTAGCACCATAGGACCCTGATCTCAGTTGGGGTTTTTAGGTGCTACTATAACACACATCATGAGAAAAGCAACAGAGGGTCCTGTGGCACCTTTGAGATTAACAGAAGTATTGGGAGCATAAGCTTTCGTGGGTAAGAATCTCACTTCTTCAGATGCAAGAGACTGTTAGTCTCAAAGGTGCCACAGGACCCTCTGTTGCTTTTTTACAGATTCAGACTAACACGGCTACCCCTCTGATACTTGACACATCATGAGGATATCTCCTGGTAATAACCAGACGCTCTACTGAGGAGACATTCCAATACGTATTTTCATCTCTGCCACATCTTCCATTGCATCCAAGCAAGCCACACACCAAATACTTCAGCTCCTTCTCCTAAAACCTGAAAAACTTCTCACTCAGCTTGACCTGAGATTCAAGTACATCAGAAGCTAGACCTCTCTGCAATAAACCACTTGCAAATGTTCAGAGTGCCTTTCTTGCTGACAAAAATAATTTGGGGAAAACCATAACCTTAAGAGTAAATTTTCTTTGCCTCTAGGATTGCTTGGGCCCAATTTTCTGTAAGGCTGTTCCACGTTTAGTCCTTTACACCAACACAGCGTGCGAGGAAAGTATTACCCTTTCCGAATGGTGGATTTTTACCCACATTGTGCACTGGTGTAAACGAATGCACGAAGTGCAGCGCCATGGGGTAATCAGGCCCTTTGAGTTCTTGTGCAAGAAACGGCTCTTCCCTTGAAGACATTCCTCTTCTTGCTGTTTCAGGAGATCAAACCCACGTTTAAACACGAAAGGCATAAGTACAGTTATCTTAAACATGGTTCTTCTACCTCCAGGTGTCACTAAACCCGATAACATATCATTAACCATGTAACATATAAAAGATGCAAGAATGTAATAATTACAGTGCTCCAGGAAGAATGAGCGCCAAGGAAGCTAAGTGGCTATTTTTCACACCCAGGTTTTCTAGTGTTCATGCCACAAGAAATACCGAAAAGACATCTGAAAGCAACTGTTGAACAAGTTTAAAGGTAGGTTGTTATTACCCCAGCACCATTTAAGCAATGGCAACGGATTTCCAAGCTTATATATTTATTGCAGAATTTTCAAAGACTTACGCTCCGAATTAGACACAGCAAAATAGAACTTTAGTGCTGAAAATGAACAAGATGAGGGCTGTGTGAAATATCCACCTCCAACCTCAAACTCATTCAAACCAAGCCCTTGGTTCAAGGGCTCAGCGAAGCTTGACCGGCAGTCACAAAAGTTGGCAAACAAGGGCTAAAGTCATTTGCCCACCTGGAAAGCCAGCAAAGGTCCCTCCCCACAAATCCTTGAGTCACTCTTGGACGGTAGGTACAGTGGGGAACTGAGGGCTACTGTTGGGGGCTTCTCTTTGTGTGACTGAATGAGTTAGTCAAGCTCAAAGATCTAAGCAAACCTAGATCATTTCCAGACTCTGTGGAACCACCTGCAAGGTTCAGCTCACAAACCAAGCATTCTCAGAGCCTTATCTAAACCACACCTAGGCATCCAACCATGATTTTCATAGGGGATACCTAACAGCCACATTTCTCTGGGCACCTACATCTTGAAGTCAAAACTCAGGCCCATCACCCAGCTACAAAACAACTAGCTATTCTCCAGTTCACCAAATTGTAATCCTACTGATGGCAGGCAAGTTAGCAAATAGCAAATACATTGACATGGGTCCCAACACAGTATCTGTTCAAGCAATAGCACTTAGCTCTCTACCCTGGCGCCGAAATACATGTTTAAACATTAATGTTAAAACATCTGACTGTTATAACACCTTCCGTCTGAGGCTCTCAAAGTGCTTTGTGAACCCTCAAAGTTCCCCCGGAGGGGCAGGTTGTGTTCTCTTCATCTTATAGATGGGGAAAGCGAGGCAAAAAGTTGAAAAGCAGCTGGAATTTCTACATCACTGAAAATCAGATTACTTCCTTTTACCCACACACCGAAGAAATTGTAGTATGCTATTTCAAACAAAAACCAGACGGCATGTAATGAATTCCAGCAGGGATATGCTAATGAAAATTTAACACTCGGAAAAATATATTAGAACATATAAGTGCTATATAAGGAACCTACATTCTACATATTGCATGTACAAGATGTCATATACTTACACATATAAACTAAAGTAGCTCCTACCCTATGACAAAGTCCACATGCATTTGTGGTATATATTAAAACACTAAGCCAGATCCTAAGCTGATGCAAATTGTCATAGCTCAATTGAAATCAACAGAGCTTCACCGATTTACATGAGCTAAGTGTCCGGACCATTATGTTCAGTCCACCTAAGACAAATGTGTTCTTTATATATGGGTCGACTTAACATGAAGCTAACTGGATTGCGAGTTGTCTGGCCAGGAAAGGGTTCAGGATACACAGAAATGTGCTGCTTGTGTGTCTATCTTGCCCATTTCTCCTATTTATCTTTGGACACATCTGGTCTCTTGTTGTATTTAGACAGCCAAACGGGGCTCCCTGATTTCATTTAAAGCTTTAATGCCAAAAGTTTGGTGAATGAATATATGTGCTGGTTTTTAGTGCTTGATGCAATGTCTATTCAAATCAATAGGAATATCTCTGATGATTTCAACGGGCACTGATTTCAGGCCCAGAGGGGCTAATAATTAAGTAACATTAAGTAATTAAACATTGCTCAAAAAAGTGCAGTATTAATAGAAAACCTGAGGCATAAAATATTCCCAATATAGAAGAGACTGTGTAAGCTGTTTTTTCAGTAACAATCAAAAAAATTTGCACATTTTTTTTTCCATAGAAACATGGCTTTTTTTTTCCCAAACAAAAAATCAAATGAAAAACTGTTGACTTTTGTATTGTTTTCATTTTCCAAATCACTTTTCCACCTTTCTTATGAAAACTGTTAAAGGGTGTGAGGTCGAACCAGGGAAGAATAAATGACCATTTCCCTCTACTTGAGTCACAGAGAGATCACAACTGACCCAAACCAATGCAGCAAGTCAGGGGAAGGGCTTGGATTGCAATGCATGTCTTTTGGCTCTCAGCTCCTTATCTTTTTCCTTAAAGAGACACTCTACCAAATAGAACATATTAGCATTGTTACTTGATCAAATTGAACTGCAAGAGAAGCCTGCAGTTTATATTGGCCTAGCAGTTGCAGAGAGAAGAGCAGCTTCTGGGGGGCTGGGGTATTATGTTGTGGGACTCTACTGGCCACCTAAGCCAGCTATTCCTGCACTCCATGTCGGCCTATCACATGGAAGTCAGCAGGAGTTTTACTGTTGGCTTCCATGGGTTCTGAGTTAGGTCAGCGCTGATGGCAGTTTTGAAAAACCCACCCTAAATGGGGTCTCTGGGTTGGGTATTTGGGAGCTCGCACAATGGGTATAGAGAAAAGAAACAGTGCTGGTGATGCCCAGATACCTTTGTTGTTCATGATGGGACAGAAAGCACAGAACAAAGGTTTGCCAGCTTTTGGGAATTGGATATAATATACCTATTCTTTATGATGATTTCTCTTAGGGCTGGCCAACACACAAGTTGCAGCGATTTAACATACATCAGTTTAAAAAATAGTGCAGACTTCTGTGTGGGTCCACAGATATTGGTTTCAGACTGGCTATACTGATTCCGCTTGTGCCTAATGTTTACCAGCACAAGCTAAACCTGTTAACATAGATTTAAACCTGGTTTATGAGTGTCCACACCAGGGGGTTGCACCCAAATTAATTAAATCAGTGTTAAATCCTATCTTTAAATTAAACTGGTGTCACTTTGTAGACCAGTCCGCATTGTGTCAATGTTCTGTACAGTTCCTCTGGAGCAAGGTCTTCATCCTATGTGGTTCTTTTATTCCCACTGATAATGGAAGTTCAGCAATTCTGCAGGATCAGGCCCCCACTTGCCCCCAAAATACCATAATGAAGGTAACACATATCTTATTAGGATGGGATTTTCAACAATGCCTGATAAGTCTCAGTGACTTTTAATGAGATTTCAATCCCTTAGCTGCTTTTGAAAACTCCATCCTGGCTGGCGAACAGCATCTTCTTTAGAGTCACATTTTTGTTGTGCATACTTCAGTCTTTCTATGTGTGTGTGTGTGTGTATCATATACACGTGTGTTTGTGTGTGTCGTGATTTTTCTTCTTGCAGTTTAAGACGACTCATTTCACTAAACCGCAGCTGTCATCCTTCCTCTTGGGTTCTTTGAATTGATTATTTTTTCTGGAACATGCAAAAGCGTTTATTCATGTGAAGATGCCGCCCCAGTGTCTGAAAAATGGCCGATATAGGCGTTTTAGGCAAAGCAGATGCACTGGGACTTCATTCAGTGCGCGAGCCACTGATATGTGAAGAGATTATTAATGTTCAACAGTTTTTGTAGCTCTGTTAGGATCAAGCTGAAAATGCAGTTTTATATGGATAACTGCTCTGCTATTCGGCATTGAGACAGGCACAGTCAGGCGTGTACATGGCACTCTGTGTTATGGGGAGTCTTGAAGCGTGTAACCACCACGGAACGTGCAAATTGGTTCTTTTTTTTTTTAAGTATGAGAGATGTTGAGATGAAATGCAGTTAAAAGGGGGAAAATCATGACTCCTTTTTGCCATCAGTTTATGTCATTCTGATTGCACACTGTTGTGTCTGGAGGTAAAATGGCAAGAGAATTCTCTCAATTGCTCCATTTTTATAAACTGACACTTTTCAACATCCCCTTTCCTGGTGTGAAAGGTCACTAAAGGCTTTAAGCTCTTCCAGCTTTTCTATCTATGCCTTATGCTGTCATCAGGGAGAAAATAATGACTGACTAATCAAACAATAAGAGAGCTGGGTGCTGGTAGTAGTAGCAGCAGTGCTTACTTACAAAAACTGGAGCTGCCTGTCAGTGATCTGTGAAAGTTCATGCAGAATAAATATAACCTGTTACTTTTTCTTAATTTGCTTGCGGAGCTCCATATAGGTCAGAAACTGGTTTCATTTTTTCTGTTCTCATGCCAAAACTGGCTTCTGGAAAATATAGACCTTTTTTAGAATTGTTGGTTGGAAGTAAAACAAACAAACAAACAAAACAAAAATATCCATGTTGTTTTGGTATATGACAAACATTGATAACTATTTTTGACAACTATTTCTCCAATCTATGCTATTCACCAGCTGTAGCTTCTAAATATAGACCAGAGCCCTGCTTTCACTGTGTGAGTGAAACTGAACGTAAGGCTGCGAGGAGCAATTGATTTAACTCATTAGAACAGGGTGGGAAACACCAATTAGCCGCTCAGCATATGGTAGGGACACAACTGGAAATGCCAGCCATACAGAAGTTGGGATTAGCACTGAGCAACACCAACTGCAGTATCTCATTGGAGACAATGACGGTCAACCAGGCAGAATGTCAGGGTGAGTGGTGCCAGGTGCCAGAGGCTGTGTTTCTATTCCACTGGCTTAGCAGCTAAAGAAAGCAGCCCGTCACCATCACAAACATGGGGATGGAGGGCACCAGAAGCCCGAAAAGTGGAACCATGCTCCATGTCTAGCCAGCGCTGAAAGGCTGGCCGGCTTGGCCTTTGAACCAAATTTAACCATGACAGATGACAATGGGAGGAGGGAGGGACCCAATTCCCAAGTAATACATGCAGCTCCCACTGATTTGATGAAAAATTACCAAGATCAAGTGAAATTCACTCCTGAGCAGAGTAAGCACAAAGTCCATGTGCGATTTTGAGGGCTTAAATGGTGCACAGGCTTGCCCTGGATGTGTGCACAGAAGGGGAATTTCACCTATCCTACAGCAGAAGGATCAGTGCTCTGATCCTTCATATACCAGCAAGTGCATTCAGAGAACTAGCAGTAACCAAAGGGCAATATCCCAATACATGCAGGTGCTCCCAACACACCTGACCTGCCTCTTTCCATGAGCTCCCATTCTGTGTACGCGTGAGTGAGAGACCACTGACAATATTCGATCCCACTGAATCAGAACGAATAAGAGCAGCGCAGCCTGTGGAGTGACTTTATGCAGCTCAGATCCCTTAACCTGGATTGCGGGCACGACTATAACTTCATTTCCCCTTAACCTGCGTTCACTTGGCCAGGGGTGAATGGCCAGAGTCTTGACATGCTTTGATGATCTGCTTCAGACCTCCACCATGACTGCAAGGTAGCCAACGCCTCCATGGGAACTGATGGCTGCATATGTCCTTTTTCAGCCGCAAACAGCTGTCACTGAGAACAGAGTCTCATGTGCTTGGATTGTATAGTTACAAGTATCAGTTGAACACAGGATGTGTGCAGGATTGTCTTTTTTGGTAGTGGGGGAAGGGGAGTTTGGCCCAATATTTTATCTTAAATGACTGACACCTAATCATACTGCATTCTTCATCAAAATATTATTCAAGGTAAGAAGGCGCAGTAATCAGAGACACACAGATGAACATGCAGCGTGTGAACTCACTTCTGGAAGTGGAGATAAAGTGAATTAAACAGTCATTTAATTTAAATTAAGATGGTTTCATTCCACTTGAGGTGATCAAAACCTATAAGGAAAGGTATACTGTATACAGGAGTAGTCTCGCTGTCATTTACATTTTATACATAATGCACTAATTGCATAGACTAATGTACACACTCGGAGCTTTTCACACCATCTTCTAGTGTAGCTTCCAACTTTTCCCCTTCTGTTACAAGGAGGATCGTTCCAGGAGGGAAAGTGCATGACTGAGAATCAGGAGGAATGGGTTCTGTTCCCAGCTCTGGTACCAACTTGCTGAGTAACCAACCAACAAAGCACAGCGTTCATTATATTACAGTAACATCCAGAGGCTGCAAACAAGATCAGCGCTCCATCATGGCAAGCACTGTACAAACGCACCATAAGAGACCAACCTTGACCCAAATGAGCTCTCAGCCTATACAGACAAAGGATGGGAGGGGAAAGAGACTTTTCAAAGGTCACACAACAGGGGACTGGCAGAGCTGGGACTTGAAGCCAGGTGTCCTAGGTCCCTGCCCACTGGGCCACACTGCCTCTCACTTAAGCTCATATTTTTCAAAGAAGGACTTTGCTTTTTGAGTGCTCAAGTTAAAACATTTTGGGAGAGGCTGAGCACCTCTGGCTCCCATTTTCTCCTGCTGGAGTTGTGGATGCTCAGTGCCTCCAGAAGTCAGGCCCAAGGTGTCTCAAAGTTGGGCATTAAAAAAAAAAAACCCCAACAACCTGGAGACCCCTGGAAAAAGTCAGTTACTCCATGCGCCCAGCCTTGGCTACAAGTGTGTTTTCACCTGGGCATATGTGCTAATACATCTGGTCACTCGATGAAACACCGCACAGCCTCCGGGGTCCTTCAGCCTCAACGCATACTCCCCGTTCAGCACAGCTCGCAAGGCTCTGACAGCAAACAAGGATGCCGCACCCACACACACCTAAAAAACACTGCCTCACAACTCATCGTCCCAAGGCATCGACCGGCTGCTGACCAAAGCATTTCTGGACACAGGACAGGAGGTTACAGCTGTGGGTCCTGGGAGGGTTAGGGTGTGAACGGACTGTTTCTCAATGTGGAAGGGGGTGGGGGAAGCCTGAAAAACATATACAGCCTTTAATCAACAGCGCTAGGGTCTATACGTCGACTTTAAAAAGTTTGGAGGAGGATCCAAACTTCTGGGAGCTTATGGAACTCTTGGAACCTTTCCAGGCTTCTTATAGGCTTTTCCACAGCCCCCACCTATGTCTTATAAAGGCCCTTCTCCAGCCCTGGTTACCGCAGGACCTTAGCATCTCACAGCCATTACTAATAATATATCCTCCTGTATTTTATTCCCATTTTGCAGATGGGGAACTAAGTCATAGTTCCTGATCCAAAGTGAAACAATTCCCACTGATTCAATGGGCTTTTGAGAGATTCAATAGGCCCAAAGAGATTAAGGTTAGAATTTCCAAAGAGGCCTAAAATTCTTACCTCTCATAATTCTTTTAAACTGCTTATTTTTAAGTGACTTACCCACAGTCAGACAGGAAGTCTGGCTGAGGCAGGAACTTAACCTCAGACTGCCCAAATCGAAGCCAAGAGGACCCTTTATCCATTATTAACTGCATATCACATTTTCACCCCAGCAAGGGATGTATCCAAAAGTCTGCTTAGCCCCAGTCTCTGCTGGGGACTCTATGGCTCAGAATGGGGCAGTGGTATGTGTACTTAGCACCCAAGAGCCCACATTTTTGATCAACATTTTTTAACCATTAAAACCAACCGATTTTAAAACTTTTTTTAAACCACCACCATTTATTTCATCTCTTGAAGTTTTAAAATCACTCTCTCAACAAGGAAAGTTTTCTCCATTCCCGTTCCCTATTGCTCCTTTGCAGTGATTTCTACTGCATTTCTGTTGTGATTTTTCTCTCTGTAAGGAATGTCCCAGTGAGATAGAGGAAGATCCACGTGGCTCTTAAAATCAATGATATTTCAGCAGCCCCATCTCAGACTCAGCAAACTAACCATCAAGGTCACTTTCTGCCCGTCTCTGAGGTAGTGAGCTGCCAGGACGCAGTTGTAATGAATATAAAGGAGATTCTTTACTGAAGCTCCTGGATGCAAACTCACCCTGTAGTTCCCGCTGGCTCTCTAGCTCCCAGACTAACAGCCTGTGCTGCACACACAGTCTCCCCTACAGTGTGAAGGGGGTGATAAGTACACTACATTAACTGCTTTTTTAACCCCCAAATTTCTACCCGTTTTCAGACAGCAATGGGCTTTTTTGGTGGAGAGAGCTCTGGTTGTTAATTTTTTTTTAAGCATGCAGATGAGCATGAGTTAGGGACCCAAGGTGACATCTATTACAATAGACAGTCTAAATGTTTTTCCTCATCAAAAGCAAAATATTCATACAAAAATATGACAGAGCTCTGCACAACAGAACAACTTTCCTCTTTCGGACACTGGTGTGTAAAGTTAAGTCTGGGTGAAAAGTACTGGACAAATGGCCCTTGAGAATGATGCCCTCAATTTATCTACAAAACAGGCAGCGGCCGGGCAAGTTTCCCAACATAAGAACGGCCACACTGGGTCAGACCAAAGGTCCATCTAGCCCCACATCCTGTCTTCCAACAGTGGCCAGTCCCAGGTGCCCCAGAGGGAATGAACAGAACAGGTAATCAGCAAGTGATCCATCCCCTGTCGCTCATTCCCAGCTTCTGGCAAATAGAGGCTAGGGACACCATCTCTACCCATCCTGGCTAATAGCCATTGATGGCCCTATCCTCCATGAATTTATCTAGTTCTTTTTTTTAACCCTCTTATGGTCTTGGCCTTCACAACATCCTCTGACATGGAGTTCCACAGATTAACTGTGCATTGTGTGAAGAAATACTTCTTTTTATTTGTTTTAAACCTGCTGCCTATTAATTTCATTTGGTGACCCCTAGTTCTTGTGTTATGAGAAGGAGTAAACAACACTACCAACACTACGGCAGCAATATTGTCCTTCATTCTTTTTATTCCAGTAGCACCTGCTGACCTCAGCTGAGATGAGAGCCCCATGGTGCTAGGCGTTGTACAATACCCACAATAAGAGACAGCCCCTGCCCCAGAGAACTCACAATCTATTTAGACAAGAGATGGGAGAATGGAAGTATTATCCCCATTTTACAGATGGGGGGCGGAGGAAGTGACTTGCTCAAGGTCACACAGGAAATGCATGGCTGAGCTGAGAAGTGATCAAACACCTCCTAAGGTTGAGTGCAGTCCCTCAACCACAAGACCATCCCTTCCTACGCAGAAGTGTTCTTCGGGGATGAAGCCTGCTAAGGGATGGCAGAGCACTTCTGGCTCCTTGACCCCTTAAATTCTCATTTCTGCAGAGTCTGAATCAATCTCTGGAGGATTTCTACTCCTGTCCTTCAAAGACCCCAGTAATCGCCACAAATGCAAATAAAGCAAAGGATGCATCACCCTAGAGCACACGTACACACAAACAAAACAGAGCTGTGACTTCTGCTTGTAAGACAGGCTTCAGCAAACTGCTTTGTAGTTATTTACTTCTTCATAAGGCAGGTTCTACTGGATAGATGACATTTTAATCTCATAACAGGAAAGAAAAGCCACAGGCTGAAGAAGAGGGAGAAGAATTACCATCCACAGACCAGGCAGATTTGAGCGGATTGAGACAAGATGTCTCACAGGGGCTTAGATCCAATCAGCTCAGGTCAGCGGATTTCATGGGATAGGTTCTTCCCTTCATTACTCATAGCTGCAGGCTCCATTTGAACAACCTCCCCGCAAACTAGCGGGTGCTTCCCACTTACATTGGTCAGCAATGAAAGCCCCACTTCAGGGCAGGCCACTTAAGAATTATGCCTATTGCTCCAATCTGTCCCTCTTTGCATTACATGCATTGGACGCATAATCCCTCAGGTATCATCTCCACACCAGAGACGCTGGATAGACCCTAGAGTTAGGCTCTTAGATATGGATTTAGGCACACGAATAAGTATCTGGATTTTCAGAAGCTCTGAGCATCTCATAACTTCCTTCTTTAGAAGCTCAGTAACTTTTGAAAAATGAGACAGGCCACATTAGGAGCAAGAATCTGGACTTAGGAGCCTATTTTCAGAATGTTGTAAATAAATAAAGCTGGACCACTGAAAGCAAATTAACTTATGAGCATTCTCCCTCTAGCAGGGCCAGAGGCTCTGGAGTTGTAAATCACTGTAGCCCCATTTAAGTCACAGCTACACAGATTTACCCAGCTGAGGATCTTGACCTCAAGAGTATGTCTACACTGGAGTAAAAGAGCCGCACATGGCCCAAATCAGCTGTCTTGGGCTTTTGGGACTCAAGCTGTGGGGCTAAAAATTGCAGTAAAGACATTTGGGCCCCGCGTGGAGCCTGGGATCCAGGCCTCTCCAGGCTGAGTCAGCTTCCTGGGCTGGCCACGGATGTTTAACTGCAATGTAGACATACCCTTAGGCGTCTTCTCTCCATCACAGAAGCCAGTTGATTCAATTTATTATCAGAAATCAACCTCTAAAATTGTGTTTGGGAGCACTTCCCATACCAGGGAATTTGTGCAGGGAGTTCTGGGACCAAGCTTGCATTGAAACCTCTGTTCACGTCAAAAGGCCTAAATAATAAACACCGTCGTTATAAAGAGAATTTGCTCCCGCGCTGAGGTGCATAGAGTGCTGTACAACATCGCCAAAGCCAATTAAAATATAATTAAACAAAACACCCTCTTGGAATTCAAAGCAGAGTGTGAACTACTGGAGGGGAAATTGGGGAAAGGTAATAAATGGAAAACCCAAGAGAGGTCATTCTTATAACAAACTCTCCTGAGGGGAATGGAAGGCGGGTCAAGTGGTTAAGACAGCAAACTAGGACACAGGTGATTTATCCTTGGCTCTACCAGTAACTATCTGTGTGAGCTTGGGCAAGTCCTTTAGGGTTACATTTTCAAAAGCACCTGTGTGACTTACGAGTACAAGTCCTGTTTTCAACAGGGACTTAGGCACCGAGGCCCAGATCCTTAATGGTGCCTAGCTCCCTAACTCTCTCTGAGTCAATGGGAGTTAGGCTCCTAAATACTTTGAGGATCCGGGCTTTAATAGTCCAAATTTCAATGAGGGTGAATAGGACTGAAGCTCCTAACTTACTTTTGAAAATGGTACCTAGGCTTCCAAGTTACTCAGGCACATCTGAAAATGTTATCCTTAATTTCTCTGTGGCTCAGTTTCCCCACTTGTATAACGGGATAATACTACAGACCTACCTCACAGGGGTGACAATAACAAATTCATTCAATGTTACAGTGCTGGAACAGAAATAAATGCACAGATTTATATATAGATTTGCATAGAAATACACAGATAAAACCGGGGGCCTGAAGGTCCCTGTGAGTGAGAGAGGCGAGGTGTGGTAGGAGGCAATGAGGGGAGGTACTGAGGCTCAACTGTGGGAGGAGGAAGAAGGGAGAACATAAGAACGGCCATACTGGGTCAGACCAAGGATCCATCCAGCCCAGTAGCCTGTCTGCCGACAGTGGCCAATGCCAGGTGCCCCACGGGGAATGAACAGAAGAGGCATTCATCATAGAATATCAGGGTTGGAAGGGACCTCAGGAGGTCATCTAGTCCAACCCCCTGCTCAAAGCAGGACCAATCCCCAGACAGATTTTTGCCCCAGATCCTTAGATGGCCCCCTCAAGGACTGAACTCACAAGCCTGGGTTTAGCAGGCCAATGCCCAAACCACGGAGCAATCCCTGTCATCTATCCCCTGTCATCCACTCCCTGCTTCTGGCAATCAGAGGTTTAGGAACCCAGTACTCGGGGTTGCCTCCCTGACCATCTTGACTAATAGCCATGGATGGGTCTATCCTCCATGAATGTATCTAATTCTTTTGTGAACCCTGTTATACTTTTGGCATTCACAACATCCCCTGACAACGAGTTCCACAGGCTGACTGTGCGTTGCGTGAAGTAGTACTTCCTTTTATTGGTTTAAAACCTGCTTCCTATTAACACAAGAACCCAGGGGTCACCCAATGAAATTATGTGAAGGGGTAATTAACACTTCCTTATTCACTTTCTCCACACCATTCATGATTTTATAGACCTCTATCATATCCCCCTTTAGTCGTCTCTTTTCCAAGCTGAACGGTCCCAGTTTTTTAATCTCTCCTCAAATAGAAGCTGTTCCATACCCCTAATCATTTTTGTTGCCCTTTTCTGTACCTTTTCCAAATCCAACATCTCTTTTTTTGAGATGGGATGACCAGAACTGCACACAGTATTCAAGGTGTGGGCGTACCATGGATTTATATTATGGCATTATGATATTTTCTGTCTTATCATCTATCCCTTTCCTAAGGGTTCCTAACATTCTCTTAGCTTTTTTGACTGCCACTGCACACCGAGTGCATGTTTTCAGAGAACTATCCACAATGACTCCAAGGTCTCTGTCTTGAGCGGTAACAGCTAATGTAGACCCCCATTTTGTAGGTATAGTTGGGATTATGTTTTCCAATGAGCATTACTTTGCATTTATCAACATGGAACGTCATCTGCTATTTTGTTGCCCAGTCACCCATTTTTGTGAGATCCCTTTGTAACTCTTCGCGGTCTGCTTTCAACTTAGCTCCAGGCTGTGGAGCAGGGTCCTAGGGTTCCTACCTGCTTGAGGACCCTGCTTCCCGGCCTGATCCCAGGCGGTGCGGAAGGCACTCCGGCCCCTCTGGGTCCCACTCCCTGTTCCCCAGCCTGCTATTGGGCCCTGCAAAAGCAGCTGCAGCCCCCCTAGGTTCTGCTCTTTCCTCTGCACCCCTCCACCTCCAGGGGTGTGAGAGTTTATTTGGGGTGAAACCCCCCCAACATTTCCACTGAGAGGACACTAGCCTCCCGGTCCCACCACCTTGGATAAAAATAGAGAGACAGATCCTCAACTGTTGTAAGTCGGCAGAGATCCAATGACTTCAATAGAGTTATACTGATTTGCGCCAGCGGAGAACATAGCCCAGAATATCCATGTTTTATAGAACTTGGGGGAGACATACATTTAGATATCAGGAAGCAAGTATCATGTCTTATGAACAGTTTGTCTGTTTTAAAGGGGCTACATTCCTCCCTCCCCTAAGCCCCAGCCCCACTACCATTGCACGGCCTTAAACCCACTAATTATATAAAGAGGAGGAAAGAAACCACAATGGAAGAATTTTCATCTCCTGGGATATTTTTGGAATAAGCCACAATGTGCTTTGTTTATTTCTCAGCCTCTGTCAATTTCAGAGATAAAGTGACATCATAAGAGGACTTTAAAAAATGTTCAACACTAGCTATAATTAGAAGAAAAATTAGCCAATTCTAACTATGAAAAGAAACTCCACAGGCTTTGAAAAGTAGTTTCTAATTCTCACTGCCTGCTTCCACTGATGAGATATAAACCAGGAACCCAGCATATGGAGATTAAAAATAAAATTAAAATAAAAACAAGAGTAACAGCTGCATGGAATTTTTCAAAGATCTGAGATGTCAACATAGGTATCTCACCTTCCTTTTTTAATCACCATGATTGTACCTGTTTGAGTGCATTGTGCATGAATAAGGATCAAATGGCAAAGAGAGATGGACAGGCCTTTTAACCAAATTGGCTTGGCAGAGAAGCTGCAATTTTCTTGCCGCTCATTAGTGTTGACTTTTTATGGAAATGAGCGCTGAAACAAAAACCAAACGCATCTAACGACTACATATTCTGCAAATAGATTCCCTGCATGAAAAGAGCACGGCTCTCTCTTTTCTTTCAGGTATAATAAAGGGGAGAGAGAGAGACAGAATCATCGAGTATCAAAAGCACTGACTAGAGACAGGCACGGAGATCAGAGGTCCTTTGCAAGATTTCCTTTGACAGCTCTGTAAAGACTGAGGTCCAGAACTGCAACGCCCGCCACAAAACTAACACGGCCCTCTGCACACAGGTCTAACCAACACATCTCAGGTACAAAATCAACCTCTTATTCCACTCATGGGCCTTCATGCACTTCTTCCAATGTACATCAACCCTGACTTGCAGCCCCCTGCTGTGTTAGTCCGGGACTCCCCACACACAGCTCTACCAATCCCCCTGCAATCCTGACCTGCATTGCCCCCTGCTACTCCTGTCCTGGGCTCCCCACACACAGGTTCAATTCCCAGCTCAGCCACACGCTTCCTGTGTGACCTTGGGCAAGACACTTAATATCTAGGTGCCTCAGTTCTCCATCTGAAAAACAGGAACATTATATCCAGTTGCTTATCTATATAGGCCACAAGCTCTTTGTGCCATCTACTCGGTCACTAGCACAAGGAGACACTGATCTCAGTCGGGGTCTCCAGGTGTTACTGTAGAGTAAATAGCAATAGAGCTAGAGGGGTGGTTCATTAGATCTAGGCAAATTCACACAACATCTTCTGGTCTCCCTGCTAGCATTCACCTTTGATGTGGGGCTGACCAAGAACAGGTCAGCTGGAGAAACGCATGGTGGCCTCCTGGACTGCAGGCCATCCATGGATTTGCTGCTGAGAAAGCATCTCTTGCTGTTTGTTCAAATGCTTCATACTGGTTCCTAGTCACAAGGCATTATTATTCCTGCTGTCCTGAGTCAGATTAATTTCATTTGCATATGCAAATCACACTCCAGTATGATCCACTTAATAGTCCCCAGTCCTCGCTCCTCGGCATTTGGTGTTGCAACTAACAGAGGTCGATATCTCAGACGCCTTCCTCCAGTACCCTGTTTTTCTCTAGCTGAGTCAGCACATGCTAATTAGCTACACTGCTTTCAAGTCTTAAAATCAATTAGTAGTATATTAAGCCAGACTTGCTGGGAGCTCATTTAAGTAATAAAAATCTTTGGAATCGCTTTAGAAAAAGAAGTAGGGAGCTCCTCATCCCAGGGTCCCCTGGAAGTTGTTCCAAGCTGGAGTCCTAATGGAAAGCAAGGTGCCTGCCTGGGACTGCATGGGGGAAAAATGGTAACGATAATTGGAAAAAAAACAACAACAACACTTTTATTATATGCTTCTCTTACACCAAGCTCAGCTATTGCTACACTCAATGAATGAGAACATTCCGCACCCTCCATTTGGGTAACAGCTGAAGGGTGCTAGTAAAACCCATAGAAATAGGAACCTGGAGCAATTTATGCCCAGCCACAAAGCCTTCATCGCTCTGTTTCGTAGCTTCAGTCTTTCAGCGCAACGGCACGGATATCACAGACAAAGCAGATCACTTACAGAGCGGTGCCCCTAGGCTGTTCGCATTGTCACAACACACAGTCTCTCTGCCAGTACGGTATTAGCATTCCAATGAGAACCACCACTGGCTTCCCAGGAAGGGTGATGTAATGTACGGCAGCGCAACAGCCCTAACAGACAAGCCATGCGATGCAAAACTAGGCCTGAATCCCTTTCTAATCCTACCCACCTCCCAACTGGCTTTAGTGAGGTCTTCTCTGGAAGCCTCCCGTGCAAATACAGACCAAGCTGACTCTACTTAGCTTACAAGAGCTGACAGGACATTTTACACTCCGGGCCTATCTGCAAGGTTACCACAAGCGTGTCTGGCCCTGAAGCCCCAGATCTGCAGTATGCCCTGCCCCTCCTCCCAAATGTGCAGTGGTCCCTGGATTGAAGCTAATTTTCCTACAGGCTTAATGGTCAGCTCCAAAAGCTATTTCAAAGACCGCCGTGGAACTCCACAGCCTGTGTGTCAGGCCCTAGAGGCCTACTTCAGAGGGACGGCTAGTTGTATAAAAGGCATGGATTTTTATTTATTTATTTTTAGAATTGTAACTGGCTTTATGCAGAGGTTCCTGGCTCCTCGATATAGGTTCTTATGTCACATTCAGCCTAGTATGTGAGCACTTCCAATGCCTTGGAATGGTGACTGTATAATAACTAAAATCAACAAGAACTAACATATAACAGGCTACATCCTCACCTGGTGTAGAACAACTCAGCGCCACTGACGTTAACAGAGCTGTGCTGATTTACACATGTTATTCTACATGTTGCTTTCACCATCGCAGGTCTGATGGGAGACGTAAATGCTGACAGGATGATTGAATAAGAGAGTGTGCCTTCGAAGTTCCACGACAAGCAGAGCCAGCCTATATGAATCACCAGGCCACAGAGCTCCCTGGTTTTGTTAAGCGTCAGCACCATCCGTGTAAGCTACTTGACCTTGCAACTAGCAAGAGAAGCTCTCACTAGCTGCCCAGAACTACATCTTATCCCTTAAGAGAGAGAATTTCAGTTCTATGCATCAATAGGTGCTCACACCTGAATGCTGCCCACATCCGCAAGAAGAAGAAGGGGAAAAAAGCATATTTTCATAACAGGTTGAGTGCCTCTATTCATGCATCATACCAATATGGGAAAACACAGCCATTGCAGCTACTGACCATTATTTCCTCAATGCGTTGAAATGTCCGCAGCCAGATATTTTTGCTTTACTAGCCCCTAACTACTTGAAGTATGGACAAGCTCGTAATGGCACAAGGAGCTAAAGCCTGGCTTATCTGTTTGATTTTACTTCACCAAAATTATTGGGCATTACATGCAAGTATCAGACTCCAGAGCCAGGGCTGAGAGACATGACTGACTTACCACTGTCTCACCAATTTGTCATTAATTTCCTTCTGGTGACTGATGTGCCTCTGCTAACTGGGTTGCTTTCTTCCTTTGATACCCACCTGTACATTCAGTGCTGCTCATGGAGGAGGCGAGTGTACAGGAGATGGGAGAATTCACAATGAAGAAATATAGCAAACTAAGATTTGCAAATTGACCTTAGATAATTCATGCTTCCTTTTCAAAAAAGTTGTACTTATTTTAATTACCTGGAGTCTTCTGTTACAGTAAGTTTCCTTCCACCCAAGTCCCCGAATCGGTTTTCTGGACTGCCCCATCATAAACAGGAAAATACACATGCGGAGTATCCAATATTTGTAAATGACATTTGCCTGTTAACCATTTCAAGGAATACAACCTACAGCATCAATACTTTTTTTTAATAGTAAATGCAGAAGCTGTTCAACTGTGCACACGCACATATGCACACACAGAGCAAAACAATTTAATCGCATGACCAGTGCCCTCTCTAAAGGGGAAATGCAAGCGAAATCTCTGTGTGTGTGTCAGAGAATGAGTTTTTGTGGGACTTAGCAGGGCAAAATATGGTTCTCTGAAATCAGAGTGAGTAGCTCTTGCATCTTTAACTTGACAACAAATACGCCAGATGTTGTTCAGCTATTCACATATCTGTTGACAACTACAATATACACAACAGTCCTCCTCGCCTTCCAGTGCTAGCGTTGGCCAACAGCTGAGTCTACACTTGGCCAATGGTAGAGTTGAACATCAAGATTTAGCGGGAACTAAGAGCAATTTGGGATACATAGCTCAGCTGAATGACTTTGACCAACCAAATCGGTTACCATTTCTCTTGTCAAGTTTCCAAACATGAATGTGAGTGCACAGAACAGTTGACTGTGAGAAATCATTGTTATTCCCAATATGCACATGGAACATTACATAAAAGTTGCATCTTGTAAGCAGCTGATGATAGAAAGGGAAAGAACTATACAGCTGATATATTCTGGATACATTTCAAAAGCAGTGATGAGATAAACCAAGACCATATGGTATGCAAACATATTGCCAAACTACATTTTTAGAGGTTAGGTAGAAAACAACACTGAAATTAATTAACTGACAGCAGAATCTATCCATTGATACGTTTTCAACCTAATTTTACAATGACTTCTCTTTCTGATAGACTGTGTAAAGCAATCCTGTCACTCAGTATTATTGACAACATTTCATTGCTACAGTGCTTATTGTGTAACACTGTGTTTCATGTAATCCAAATACTGTTAATTTATAACCAAGAAATAAATTAAAATATATTGTCCTTGGTTGCATAGTTACCTAGCTTTGCATGGCACCAGTAGCATTATGTGTATGAACTACATAATTATACGGTGAGCCCTAAAAATCACAGAACCAAACAGTCTGTAAAACACTTTTTTCCAAAATGTAGTAATTTGGACATTCCCTTTAAGTGGCGATGAGTCTAAAAAAGAGTTCATTATAGTCAAGCCCCTATGTACTCTGATCTCATGAACACAATCATTTGTTAGCTAGACAGAATCTGAGTCTGAAATGTAATAAAGAGGTCATTTTTGACTGCTTCTAGCTACTCAACAGGTTCTCATGTAATTTATCTTGGAAATTCAGTCTTTCCCTTAAGAACAAATGTTATGAACACATTCATTCTCATACCAAAACAGGGTGGATTAAATCCCCAGTATGACTGCAAATCTCAATGCACCCACAAGTGAGGAACAGCTACTGATGCGTCCATAATACATGCACTCACAAACTGTGTTGTCAAAAAGAACAGGAGTACTTGTGGCACCTTAGAGACTAACAAATTTATTAGAGCATAAGCTTTCGTGGGCTACAACCCACTTCTTCGGATGCATTGTGTGTGTCCAATACGCAAAATAATAAAAAAGAAACAGTCAATTTATTTGAATAAAGTGTTGCATTTTAGCAACAGAAATACAATCAGAATATACTGAATATGTCTAGAGAAAAGCAGAACTGGGGTAAATGAGGTCAGGAAAGTCTTGGAAAAGCCTGGGAGCTGAAAATTAAGAGGAAAGCAGATTAGCAAATCCTCTAGGACTTGAATGGTGATTGTGTGAATTTAAACTACGCCAACATGGATAGAGACGAAAATCGTTCTTCAGCTAGGGAATTTTTAAGCATTTCAAAGTTAAAACTTTTGTCCCTTCTATATTTATAGATTATAAAGCCAGAAGGGACCACTGTGATCATCTAGTCTGACCTCTGTTTAACACAGGCCATGGGACTTCCCTGAATTAATTCCTGTTTGAACTAGAGAAGGTCTATTAGAAAAAAACATCCAATCCTGATTGTAAAATTGTCAGCGATGGATATAGAAAGCCATAAACCAAAACAGATTTCTTAAAACCAAGCCTGGAAGACCACAACTGAACTACAAATAAGAGAATCCCCTGAATGTTCAAAATACCTGTAATAAATCTAGATTATTGGAGTAAATTTTAGTTCTCAGGAAAATGCGTGGTTGGTGTTAAGGCCAGGACATGAAGACGGAAAGGAAAGTTTTTTTCCCCTACTGCTCTGCTAATTAGCTCATCCCTGCCCTGCGATCCCCCGACTGTTACTGTGCCTCTTGCAAACAGACTCCCCAATCACACCAAACTGTTTCAGACATGATGGCATACGCATAGGTTCTGGAACTAGGGGTGCTCCCACACCCCCATCTTAAAGTGCTTTCCATTATATACAGGATTTGCAGTTTGGTTCAATGACTCTCAGCACCCCCACTATACAAATTGTTCCAGCGCCCCTGGGCAGAAGGTGAGGGAAAGGAAGGGCCCGCTGCTGAGGAATGTTGTCCCTTCACTATCTGCCAGCGTACAGCACGCATTTGTCACCCTCTCGGGCAACTCTCAAGCTTCTTCTGTTTCCTTTTCAATCCATGTAGCTTGTTTTTTGCCTCCTGGTGGGCAGGAATGCCAGTGAGGAGGGACAATGGTGCTTTCTGTCGCCTGCTCTTTGTTTTGGGCATGGTGCCCATTATGATTAATTATGCTTTCAATCCATGGGCATTAGGGTCCCCAAGGAGCTTTTGGGGACAAGCACGTCTATATTCACAAATAATCATTTGTTGAATTATTTTGGCTGGTTTTGTTTTAAATCCAACAATTCTCTTGTTATCATTTGTAAACTGGAATGCGGCCCACTGCAATCCAATTTAGCCCAAACCCATACAACCCCATTAAGGTAGCGATAGTAGAAAGGGGTTGAGGTGCAGTAGAGCTTAGGGACTATCAGAAAGTAAGAGACACCAGGACAACACATTTAGGACAGGACGGCCACTTGTGTCTCATTGGGTGTTCGAATGCTCTAAGCTGGTTACCATGGCAGAATCAATACAGCAGATGTTATCACTACTGGCTCCTCTAGAAGCATGATGAGCACATTTTCATATCCGAATCCCAGGGGCGGGTACGGCATCACCCTGCACCTTCTGCAATCATCTCAACATAAAACACGACTGCCGCAGAATACTGCCTTTGAACTGGTGTCAATGACTGCACAAGGTGCTGGACAATTGAGAACCAGACCCCTAGCATCAAAGTTATGGACGAATGAATGGGTTGGAAACCAAGCTAAAGAACAGAAAATAGTCTGCAACCAATACACGAGAACACAGATGCAGGAGATGAAATGAACAGTAGGGAGGTCTGTACTGGTTCACTGTATTTTATGTTGCAGCACAGCTAGAAAAATAACACGCATTTATTTTCTAATGTATGATTCCCACCTGTCATCCCCAAATATTTTATTTCTTTTATATGGCAGTGGATCAGAATATAAAGCAGAAAGAAGTCTGGTCTGATTACCACATGGAGGAGTGGTTGAAAAACAAGAACGCCATTTTCTAAAATATGTTGCCGTTTTGGAAACGCACTTCTTTCTGTATCTGAATCAAACCAAGAGATTGCAAAAATTCAGTTAGATCACTCGTCAAGAACCCGCTACAAATCCGGCAGGCTAAGGAACTGAGCCTGGGGTCACCTCAGCTAAATGCCCTAACCAACTGTCTATTCTGGGGTGGGTCTCTCTCTCTCAACCCCTCTTTCCCCTGCCCCCACAAAAATTTAATCCCGGCCCTGAGAAAGTTTTGTTGAAACCAACGCACTTCCATAATAAGTTTTGGTTTTGACAAATTGGCATTTTCCAAATGAAAAAAAAAATATTGTTGAAAGATTCCTGATCAGCTTTAATCCCATGCTGTCGCTGTGTCCTTGTGCAGTTTCTCCTTGGGCCCACCAGCCAAACCCAGCACTTGTAAGAAATGCTAACAATCAACCAATCGCAGCTGTCCTAGCCAAGGATGGGCCACCGTTGGTTGGCAGGTGCCACAGAGCCACCAGATTTGTGGCCCATCCTGCCATCACCTTTTTACATCTACACAAGACTCCACTTATTTTTCAGCAAGCTGGACCTAAATTCTAAGCAAGGTTCCGGTCCTAAGCGAGGCCCCTGGATTCGGCAGCACTCTGGTGTGGCAGATGGGAAATGTTTCAGATTCATTTAATTACAGCTTTTAATGAATTAAACAGAAAAAAAAGAATAAGGCAATGGAGCACAGCAACCCCCACGTTAACATTTCTATTTTTCATTAAATTTAATTAATGATATCCCCATGTTTTCTGCAGGGCAGCAGATTTCTCACAGCCGTACACGCAGCTACTGTTGAAACTGGAGGTTTTGGCAGCTGTGCAGGAGACAGTTGGGTCTTTTGGCATGTGGGGACGGAAGAGAGGCAGTCAGGGATGCTGAGAAGCACACACAAGCTGAATGCATGTGCTTAAATTCACCACTGATCATTTTGTTTAATGTGACATTTACCATTAGCATCTTTAGACTTCAGGGTTAATGCCCCCTTGGGACAAAGGGGCCATTTGAACCGATTATCTCAGGGTATCGGCACTGTGAGACACCACCGTGTCAGCTCCCAGGCTTTTTTCCTCTACAAATTCTTCTCTATGGTCACAAGGGCAAGAACCTTTTTTTAAATGAAAACTTAGATCCTGGAGCAGACCCCACACCAAAGTGTGTGCGGGGGGAGGGGGGAGGCGAATTTAGAGGCACTGTGGGGTACACTGGGATCAGGACTATATTCATATGGAGGAACGATTTCTCCCACCACTAGAATGCAGTCATTTATAGAGTGGAACATCAATACTATTTAACAGTACAAATCAACAGCCCCCTAATAGTGTAATACAGGAGGGAGGAAGAACGTTGGATCCACTGGAAACTCAGGAGAAATTCAGAGGAGCGGAATTGGCATTGTCCAAATGTGGAAGTTGACCACGAAATTAGCACACACCACCCCCAAAACGCTAATGAAAATGTTATGGGATCTTTAATGACCACGGGTAGGCAGAAGCTTGGACTGCATACTTCAATCAAAAGAAAGCTCCTACAGCAGGAAAATCCAGGCAGTTATACCATGCTCCTCGTGCTAGTAGTATACACAGTCTCCTCTTTTGGGAGAAAAAAAAAAAGGAAAGGGACAGACAGTCAGTCATGTCAGGCCAAATACAGACTCCCAGTGCCATCTGCTGAATTACTACAACTACTTCCATCAACATCATGGGATTTCCCCGCAGAGATCCCCCTTCCAAGCACTGAGCCGGGCACGACCCTGTTTAGCTTGTACGATACAAAGAGATCACGGCCTAGGGGTGGCAATGCCGCAGCTCTCCCAGTTCACCCAGCTGCAGCATAGTAAACAAAAGAGCAGAGCCGGCAGGCAAATAAAAACGTTTGTCATTTTTAGCACGAAAGCCAAGACATGTTAAACAAAGCAGATAATTATGAAATGACGACCCCTAGAATAAAGGACATGAAACGTATGCCATAACGGCAATGCTGCCTGCCTCAAATATCTACAAGACAATGGACAATGCTCAGAAATCCTCCCCAAACGCATCCCCAGACTCGTCCATTTCACCCTCACCCCTAACAATTCTACATTAAACAATCAAACACTTTGTCCATACTATGGGAACAGCCATGGGTACTGGGATGGCTCCCCAATATGCCAACCTCTTCATAGGCAAGTTTGATAAAGACTTTCTGGGAAAACACACCACAAAATGATATACCTAAGATACATTAATGATATTTTCATTCCCAGGACAGACAACCCAAACTCCCTCAGATTTCCACCAGAACTTCAACTACCACCATCCAACCATCAACCTCTCTCCAGAACATTCCCACACGAGCATCAACTTCTTGGACACCACAATCAGCTTAAGCAATGAAACACTACAAAGAACTATATACAAGTATCCCACAGATCACCACACCTACCTCCACAGATCCAGTAACTGCTCCAGACACACCAAGAAATCTGTTATCAACAGCCCAGCCCTCAGATACTACAGAATATGCTCCAAGGAGAAAGTCCAGGATACACATCTTAACACACTCAAAACCACCTTCACCAAATAAGGACACTCCACCAGAGCAGCAGATCACATCATGGAATGGGACACCCAAATATCCCGGGAGAACCTGCTTCAATACGGAAAAAAACTAAAAAAGCCCCTAGTTGTCACCTACAATCCTACACTAGAACCCATATGAGGTATCATCAAATTATTACAATCCATACTTGATGGGGACCGCACCCTGAAGGAAATCTTCCCTGAATTGCCTCTTCTGGCCTTCAAGCAACCCCAACCTGGCCAAGCTCATTGTCAGAAGCAAGCGCCCCATGAACCAGGACACACCAACTCAAAGCGGCACCAGACCCTGCCATAGCAACAGATGCGAAACCTGCAGACAAATCTCCACTGCTACAATGATCAACACCCCAACCACAAGACACCTTTCAAATTCCATGGGTCCCAAACATGCCTATCACAACATGCAGTGTACCTCATCCAATGCCCCAAGAACACACTATGGGATCTATGTGGGTGAAACCAAACAATCATTACACTCTTGAATGAACTCACCTAGAAAAACGTCCCATCAGCCACTGGTAAAAACTATTCACAAAGTCATCCGTTGTTGTCCTCCAAGGAAACCCGAACAATGCCTCAAAAGACAGCCCTGGGATCTTAAATTCATAGATCTGCTGGACACTAAAAAACAGACTTAACAGGAATGCTGGTTTCGTGGCCCATTACAATTTGTAACATGATACAGCCTACTAAGCCGCTATTGCACTGTCCACTTCATTTTAAAAGGTCTCCTATAGCCTGTGTGAACCCCTTATGCTTAACAATCTGTCCTAACTTGTATTTAGTGTGGACACTCCGGTTACCTTCTCCAGACCTGAGCAAGAGCTTTATGAAGCTCGAAAGCTTGTCCCTTCCACAACAGAAGCTGGTCCAATGAAAAATATTGCCTCACCTACCTGTTGTCTCATGAAATGTAGTAACAATCACCTGAATAGGGTGACCAGACGAGGGGAAGAAACTATCAGGACACATTGGGGGTGGGGGGAGGGGGATGCTCGCCAGCAGAGAGAAAAAAAAAACAAAAAACCCCACAGTGCTGCTGGCGGATATCAGGACAAAATGCATCCTGACTGAAGATCGGTCGGGACGCGGGGCAGACACCGAAATATCAGGAGGGTCCTGATTTTATCGGGACGTCTGGTCACCCTACACCTGAATGAGCTGAATACACAGAAGTCCAGAAAGACATTGCATATAGCTCCTTAAAGTTTTACACCCAGGCTGATACTAAGTAGCTTAAAGAACTATTTAGAGCCTAATCAATCATTTAAAGCACTAAGAGCTATTCCTCCAACTGCAGGTCATTTGTTTTTGACTAGATTCCACTAATTCTTTAAGGGATTCCACCATCAGGCAAATGAAATGACATCAACCTTCCAAAAACAGAAGAGCAAGACAGGTGAATTGTTATTCTTCCCCACACCAGCAAAATGAGATCTTACCTGTAGCTTGCAGTAACTCAGGCCATATCTACGCTACCACTTGTGTCACTCAGAGGTGTGAAAATGTGTGGAAAAAAACACACCCCTGAGCGACATAAGTTTCGCCGGCATAAGTGGTCGTGTGCACAGCGCTATGTTAGCAGGAGAGCTGATGTCTCCATCAGCTGGGAGAGCAGAAAATAGCACCCAGGTGTCCCAGTTCAGATTTAGTTAAAGAGATAGGGGAAGAGGGGGCTAGAACCTTTTATTTTATCATCTAAATATGCACGTCTAGGTCTACAAACAAGCACTGTGAAGAATGAGATATTTGTACATGCGAAAGAGGAGGGTATTTATTAAGGAGGAAAACAGTAGCATTTACTTGGGGCTGTTTCTCTCTGTATTTAAACGCTTCTAATTTCTTAAAATAAGCAGTGTTCTTCTAGACATAATTGTTTCTTTTCAATCAGCCACTTAGTGTTTGCAGCTATCAAATTTGTCGCAGCTGTAATCAAACACGATGTCTCAGAAAAGGAAATCTTCACCTACTGTTAAATCCTGTTGCATTATGGACTAGTGCCTCTGTAGCCAAGGACCCCAGTGTTTGTAATGGTATGGTACATGCCCTAGGCTTGGTGGCTGACCAGACTTCGCTTCCATGAAGACCTTGCCTTCACTTAACATGGCTGAAGATGCATATAATATTCCTAGAAAGATTTAGACATTTTCTTCTATTAAGAGCTGTATGTGCTTTTTCCCCAATAGGGCAAGTCTGGAAGCAATCGTCCTCAACAAATTCTAATGTGTAGGACTACAGCGTTGTATCTTCTAAGTATGTGTCACCAGAGGGAGGAAAGTGGGTCTTGCAGCTAAGGCATTTGCTTGGCACTTAAAACTCAATTTCAATTCCCCAATCTGCCACAAACTCCTTGGGTCTTTTAATGTCTGTGTCCCTCAATTCCCTACCTATAAAATGGGAATACACAATTTTTCCATTCTCTATTTAGATTGCAAGCTCTTTGGGGAAGATATTGTCTCTTACTATATGTATGTACAGCACAATGGGGCACTGATCCCATTTGGAGCCTCCCAATAATAATACAATGCTACTCAAAAATGGGAGCATTGGAAAGTAAATTGGAAAGCATTGCAAAGTGAAGTAAATTCTAGCTAAGTGGAGGTGCAAATATGAGCATGGAGGATGCAGAAGTGAAGTGACATGCCCAAGGTCACAGGACTAGCTTGTGGCAGAGCCAGGAGTGGAACCCAAGGCTGCTGACTCCTGTTCCTGAGATTTAAATATTTGACCACAATGCCTCTAAAAAGCTTACAGTCGTGAGCGATTTCCAGCCCATTCATGCAGAACAAAGGAACTGGAAAATGTCAGTGCCAAGTACAGCACCTGAACTTCAACATACATACCTCAACCAAAACCCCAAACTCAAGTCTTGAGCCCACTCTTTTGCTCAACACCCTCAACTCCCATCGATTTCAGTTTTGGGCACCCAGCACTTTGCAGTATTGGAACCTTTTACAAAGTTGTCCAATCACTACTAGCTATTAAAGAATTTTCACCTTCCTACAGAATTGTTAACACACGGCTAGAAAGGCAGTTTTATGTACGATACTCGGCACCTGACAGCTTAGTTAGCATTTGCTAAGCACTTTGAGAGCCTCAGACAGAAGGCACTATTCAGAACGGCAACGGACTATAAAAGTTTTATTAAGCTCTGCTCAGTGTTTTATAGCACTGCTTTTGTCTTTATTCATGTATGATGAAGAGCGAGCGTTCATAGCATTCTGTTAAGTCCCTCGACTGTTCTTCATGCCCTTAAAACTAATCACAACGCAGCCAAGAGGTAGCTGTTTATAAATTATAATGCAGTTTCATCTTACACCCACATTAATATACTTAAAAACAAAACACCGTCCACTCATGATGAACTGTTGGTATTATTGAGGACAGGATGTGGAATTCCTACTGATTTTCCCCTTACGGTTAAAGACTCGCCCAATTTATTTTAAATAATACCTTACTATGTAGTTATCAGGTATGCTGTAGCACTGATTATAATCAATTTCATCTTGTAGATACCTATAATAGTAGCACATGCCACCCCAAGAGAGTGTGTCCTAACATTAGTTTAGCATCTGTCTTTCAGATGAGACATCAAACCGAAGCTCTAACCATTTGTGGTCTTCAAAGATCCCATGGCATTTTTCACAAGAGTAGGAAGATAACCTGGCCAAATCCTAACTTGGATTATTTATAAATGTGCCTCCATAATTCTCCCTGCAGTTACAATGAGATGCAGTGGTTGTCACATCCAATCCTAACCCATTGCGTTGCTGTGTGTGGTTAAGCATCTAACACGTTACACCTCTTATTGAAGAGCACAAAGAATCAGGAGTTCTGGGTTCTGTTCCAGGGATTTGCCATTGATTTACACTGTGCTAGGAAGCACAGTGTAGAAGGGGATAATATCTAGTCCTGGGGGTAAGAGAGAGGTTTATTTAGTGTCTAAACATTTTTGCAGACTTTAAGTAAACATGCATTACTTCTATTATTACTTGTATTCTTTTATTATCATGTGATGCGCATGCTTAACTGGAGTATAGCAAGTATTCTATTTGATCTGCTTCGTACCTACATTGTCCTAGTATCTGAGTGCTTCACAAACATTAATTAATTTATCTTCACAACACACCTGTAAGGGAGGGAAATATTACCGGCCCTATTTTACAGATGGGAAACTGGGAGCAGAGACGCTGAATAATTTACCCAAGATCACAGAGAATGTTTGTGTCAGCACTGGGAGCTGAAGCCAGATCTGCAATCCTAATCTAGCATTTTAGCCAAACGAGCAGCCAGCCTTGCTAGCATCATTTTTAGTAGCAATTATTTGCACAGTGCCAACAGTGTGCAGTGGAAGTTATGGGTGATCAGCAGCTCTGAAAAACCAGGCCTACAGCAGTTATTATTATGGCTAATCCCATTAAATTTAACAGACAAAAGAAGCAGGATGCCTGTTAATAACCGTGTGTGAGATTCTGCTCTACATATTGACTGGTAAAGTGAAAACTATCGCAGATGTCAATTTTGTCCTTGCATGGACCACTGTGTGTTTGGAAAGTTTTAAATTTCAGAATAAACTTCCTTTCTTCCAGTTTCAGTGCATTAGTTTGCATAACGTTCCAAAATATGAGTCTTTACAGGAGACACAAAAGGAGTTTGGCATAGAGCAGGAGTTGTCAATAGGTGGACCATGGGCCAAATCCGGACCAGACACTTTGGAACAGACCCTGAAATCTTTTAATTTACTTATCATCATCTTTATTGTTATTCTTTTTTATTATTTTTTTCCAGAGTCTGGACCTTGATTATTCATTGACCAAGAAATTTGGGCCTTGACAAAAAATAATTGACTATCCCTGGCGTAGAGTACATCCAAAATTGGTGCACCGGGCTGCATACAAAAGAAAGCTAATGCACGTTCAGCTCATCTTCACAACCAGCTATTGAAAATCCTGTTGGACCAACAGTAGTAGCAGTCAGTACTGTACAGCACCAGACAAAACAACTATGCACTGTCCGCACAGTACTAAATCTTGTCCGAAAGTATGCAGAATAGAATTTAGTTTATATTTTACACATGTATGTAGGCACGCACAAACGCACATGGGGAACCTTTCACTGCATCTGCCTAAGCTATACTTGTGCTGCGGCAGAAAGGTGGCTTGGTCTCCAGGGAGGACAATGTTTCTACTTTTCATCAGTTCTACATTCATCCAGCTAAATAATAGAGAGACAGTGAAAAAGAGCTTTTCCTTGCACTTTACGGTGCTTAAAACAATATATCCAGCATTAAAAACAGCAGAACTACAAAAAAAGGGGAGAGACTAGGAAACAAAAAGAAACAAGAAAGAATGGAAATGGATGAAAAATAGGTGAGACAAGGACCTGAGATGCAAAGCAAAAGGAAAGAAGACAGATGAAGGTGGAAAGGGAGAAAAGAGGAAAAAACAGAGACATAACAATTAGGCAGGTGAAAGTAAAGAAGATTGAAAAGCATGAGCTGTGGGGGGGGGAGGGGGGCGGGAAATGTGCCATGATCGAGCAGTATGGAAGTCAGGTATTCCTGAATTCCAACTCCACTCTCACACCAAATTTACCTGTGGCTTTGAGCAAGTGACAAACTCAGCACCTCACGTTCCCTATCTATCCTTAAATCATTTATAAAATGGACTATTGTACAGATTAGCAAATGTATGTTTTTAAAGCGGAAGACATGACCGGCCAGTTTCTGCCACCTTTACTCACATGTAGTGCCCTTGAGTTCAATGTAAATATCACTCAGTAAGAGTCAGCGTGGCAGAATTTGGCCCTATAGAAATATTATTTTGATACAGAGGGTAATAAAATGATTTTACACATACAAATAGGAAATATCTATTGTTTTCTAGCACAAATACCATGGTAACTAGATAAATAAAACGTATCTTACGTTAGACAACACTGTTTGTACAGCACCTAATACAATGGGGCCCAACCTGATGTGACCTTTAGGTGTAACTACACTATATATGTTAAATAATATCCAAAGCTGGATACAATGACCTCATTCACCCATTTTCCAAGGGAACAAGACAGCATAGAGACTAAAGTACCAAGAGTACACTTTATATATCCTTTTTGATGCATCCATCTTTGCACTTGCTCTTCCAATAAAAATTAATTTCCCGCTGTCAATAATAAAATTGCTGAGAAGTGTTTTGTTCCAATGTTAACATTCTGCTTAGGTTTTTTTTTTTTTCTTCATTTCCCAGAGATTGTTTAAAAAGAGGGGGAGGATACCAAACATGCTTTGATAGCAGATCATAAAGGAGCCATTTCCAGCAAGGACTCTCATTTCTGTCTTTAAACACAAATGGTCACACCACAAGCTATTCAGTGAGGCGTAGATTATGAATGGACTGAAACAGCACAACAGCAACAACATATTCCCTTTCATCAGGAACATAGTTATCTCCTTCTTTACTCTTAACTAACAATGAGTAGCTCACTTTGAGAGAGGTGTGTAGCTGAAGTGTTAGTGGGTGTTCCTCCCTTACCTCTCAGGATTAAGTTTTAATTAAAACAGGAATTCGCTTTCTCGTTTGGTGGCACAGGCTGAGTTTTGAGTGGTTTATTTTTCTTCCCTCGGGAGATAAACTCAGTCACTCATTTTGGATCTTTGCTATCTCAGCCGCTGCTTATAGGCGTCTGCATTTGATTTTTTAAAAGCACCATCAATTATTTCAGGTTTTGCTTTGAGAAAGAAAACCTTTTTTTAAAAATTTTCTATTAACAACATTAGCTTTATCTCAAAGTGTTCTGCATCACAGAGAATCACAGAACTACAGAACATTATAGAAGAGGGGGAAAAAAACAATGTTAACCTATCTAGTCCCTGATTCAGCAAAGCACGTTCTAACCTCAGTAGAGTCACTGACGAATTATATTCTCCCCCACTCGGCACCAGGGCCGGCTCCAGGCACCAACCCACCAAGCTTGTGCTTGGGGCGGCACCTGGAGGGGGGCGGCGCGGCGCTCCGGCCCCCGGGGAGAGCGGGGCCACGGCCGGGCTCGCCGCCCTCACCCCAGCGCTCTGGCCGCCCTCCCCCTCGCGCCCTCCCCCCCTGGCTGGGGCTCACCGCCCTGCCCCCTGCGCTCTGGCCGCCAGGGGGAGAGCGGAGCCCCCGCCGGGGCTCGCTGCCCTCCCCCTGGGGCTCCGGCCGCCCTCTCCCCCCCCCGCAAGGGGGGGTGGGGCAGCCGGCGGCTTTTTTGCCTGGGGCGGCAAAAAAGCCAGAGCCGGCCCTGCTCAGCACGACCTGAAAAAACAACTGTCCTACCCCTTGTGTTTATATCTTTGAAATATACATCAGCGTAGGCCAGAATTTTCAAAAGTGCTCAGGACTCAACACTGAGGCCAGTTTTTCACGGGAGTTCTGTACCCCTCGAAAGCACCAAAACTTGCAGCCAAAGAGCTCAGCACATTGGATGCTGAGCTCTCTTGTAAATTTGGCTACTGAGCGCTTGGAAATCTGTCCCTTCCACCCCCAGTTTAGCCAAGCTATACATACCTGTATAAACTTCTAAGCTATACTGCTTGAGTGTAGGTATTGCCTGACCTAGACTATGTGTCAGATCTCATGGAGCCAGGAAATCTCTGGCTCCATGCCCAAGCATCAGACAGCAAATCTATGTTACAGCTCACTCACAAAGCAAACAATGATCTCTTCTAGTGGCTCATACTCGCTTCTCTCTATATAGCCATGGCCTGGAGCTGGCCCTGCGGGCTGGTAGTAGGGAGGCAGACCCAATCAGGAACTATTGATCCCAGTCTCCATGAACTTTAGGGTGTCTGGATTAAAATACTGCCTGGATCCTGAACACCCCTGGCTTGGGGTTTAATTATTACAAAAAAAAACAACCCAGCTCATGAGATTTTGCCAAGCCCAAACCCCTACATTGTATAGTGCCTATAGTGGGGCTATAATGGAGGAGGAGGGAATTTCCCCTGTGCAGGGGCAGAGTAGGGCAAATCAATTGGCTCTACCATGTCCTCCTCATAGTCATTAGCCTAGGGCACACACTTGGCACAATGGCAGCAGAAGGCAGACTGGGAGTAAGTCCCCAAAGCAGTGCTCCCAACAGGCTTCTGACCTGCAGAGCAGCTCCGTGCTAAGGATGCTATAAGAGAAGCAGTGCAGGACTGCTCTAAGCTTACGTCAGGGGCTGCCTTCGCCCCCAGAGCACAGCAGAAGCCAAGAGGCGCGCAGGTGGCATGAAGCCTCCTTTGCACCAGCTGCTCCTGGTGCCTCCCTCCGAGGAGTGGCACAGAATCCAGTCCAGACGATTTAATTGCCGTTGCTTGAGGAACTGAAGAGCTGTGAGCAATGCGGGAATCTGAGAGCCATGCACCGGCACCTCCAGCTGTCACACACCACTCTTACTCCGTTTGCCCTGCAGGTCTGTGAAGGAACACTGCCACCCAGTGGCCAGGTGAGTTCCACACATCCCTCATGTTCCCTTTTAAGCCCCAGGCCTTTCTTTCCAATTTCTAAGCCAGAAATGTGAGCAGCCCTAATCCCAGCCAGGATGGGACAGGCAGTCAACACTGCAGCTCGAACACGCAGAGGCATGAGCGCGTATGGACTAAGACCTTGACACGGCAAAATAACATCCACTCATTGCCCCAGGATTGTTCTTGGGTTGTTTTCTTTCTTCACTGAAAAAACAACCCAACAACCCTGTCTGGAAGGTAACTATCTCAATGTAAAACCCTAATGGAGACAAAACATAGGCAGCTTTTGCCTTCATCTATCTAGACAAGCTCAACATTATCCCTCTCACCTGGGATTTCAGCAGCGAGGGCATCGCCCTAGAGTCTGAAGTAGCGTCTGAGCAGAAATGTGGTCCTCCTCTTATTATGTAGCAGTAACCTGAGCAAGACTCAGCTGTTTTATTGAAAAGGCAAAATTCTGCTGTAACCCTAGTTCCCTTTCAAAATATGCAACGGGACAGTGTGTGCCTGTATATTCAAAACTCGCCCCCCCCCCAATGGCTGATTAGGATCTTTACCAAACTTTCCAAAAACATTGCAATTCCTCATGCTTCTCTCTATCAGACGCGGGACAGAAAATGCTTTGGAGATTATCTAGTCCACCCATCTACCATTAAATATGGAAAATGTTGACCTTGTAATATAAATAATAGACGCCCTTAAATACTTCAACATTGCTGAAAACATGGGGGGGAATTTAAAATTTGGGGTTGTTGCACAGTTAAGCCCATGTAATCCCTCACAAGTCCCTAGTACAGAGTAAAGGGTGCTTGTCCCTGGTATTTTTTATATCTATGCCATTGATGAGATGATTTTAAAAATTAATTAAAAAAAAAAAATCACACAAGGCTATGTAATAGTCTCCCAAGAACTTATCAGCTGCGGTGGAGAGGCAGGAAGCTAGGAACTGCCAGATGCAAAATGGCCACTTTCAGGTTTCAGTTGCATGTCTCTGCTAAAATTATTAAGCCTGTCCCAAAAAGACTTGCTGGGGGTGGTGGAGGGGAGTGTTAATAAAAGAGACCAAACTGCATTGCAGGGAATCGGTACAGTACAGACCAGACAGTAACCTAAAAAAGCAATCCCAGACTGCAATGCTTTGGGGTTGGGCCAGATATGGTAATAATCTCTTATTTCCAGCGCATTGAATGGGACTGGATAGGGGTTTTTCCCTTTTCCTTCTATTCTCTCTAGGAGTCCACGAAAATAAAAGCTATTGAAAAAGCTGTTGGCTTGTATGTTTCACCTTCTTGGGTTGAACTCCTCACATTTTCCTCCTTGAAATATAGACATCAAAACAAGCATCCTCATAACTGAAATAATCCTTGGGACTGGATGACTCAGGGACAGATGACTCAGCTTTTAAAGGAAAGTATGTGTGGCGGGTGGGAGTGTTTCATGTTTCATACACCTACAGAGCGCACTGTTGTCATAAAACAACTGGGGCTAATATGCTCAGCTGGTGGCAAATACAAGATATGTTTTGCATCACTGAAGGCTGTATAATGTATTTAAATATTACTCCAGACCCACTCTGATAATAAAAGCATTGCAGTCAAAACACGCTACTTGACAATGCTGGTCATATTTTTTTTTTGTAATTCCATTATTATTATTAATGAGAAAATAATTCATATCCAGCATTCAGAATAACTGGAGTGAGGATTGCAAACCTGAAACCATTGGGATAAACAACATGCCTGGTATATGTAATGAATTCAGTCATTGCATAAGGCAACAAATGGAGAATTCATGCAGAAGCCAAACAGCAGCGAGAGCGAGCAATGCATTTCATATGGAGTTGAGCCCATAGTGAAATACCTGCTTAAAACTAAAAACCCCACAGCTCAATCCCAGAAAAGCTCTTGTAGGGTGAGGTTGTTGCCTGGTGAGTCAACAAACAACAATACTAAAAGAGGTTTGAAGGCAGCTGAATTGTAGCCTCGCTGCAATTTTTGAATACATTTAAGATTAACTGGAAGACATTCCCAGCAGTTCAGAGCAAAATGCAAGTGCCAAGGCCAGATATTTGGCTTTTCCTGAACTCCAAATTGTTTGGGGGCAGAGCTGCAACCACTGAAAGAAAGAATGCTCTTGGGGTTAAGTGACTTGCCCAGGACTCAGGAGATGTGAGTTTAATTCCCAGCTCTGCCACAGAATTTCTCTGTGACTTGGGCAAACAGTTTTCAAAGCCATCCTGGGGAACCGGACACCCAATTCTCATTCATTTGAATGGGCCTAAGTTTCAAAACTGTGTCCCTAAGCAATTCAAAAGTGCAGACTGGACAGGGGAGATTTGTGTTTCCAGTTGCCAATACTACAAAGACCTCAATTAGGAAAATGTTTCTAATTTTAGTTAGAAACAGAAGTTAAAATTAAACTTGCATAATGTGACTATCATTCACTGGTCCCGCTGGATTTATCAGCAGAGGGGAGTGGATCCATTCGTGGGGTTCCCCCCATACAAACGTAAAATTAAAACAATGTATATGCAATGGGAACATTATGGTTATGAAAGGCAGTGTGACAATAATGGTATCTAGAGACAGGCACTAGTGTGTGCTGCCCATACATAAATGCACCTCAATCTTGATCTGCTGCACCAGACACTATCCAGCGCTGGGCTCCTCACACACACAGCTCTACTAATGGATATCAGTCCCACCTACACCCCCACTCCCTTTCCCACTCTAGTCCTATCTCTGGGCCTCACAGACCTCTCCTGATGCCCTTCAATCATAAAAATGGCCATACTGGGTCAGACTACTGGTCCATCTAGCCCAGTATCCTGTCTTCCGATAGCGGCCAATGCCAAGGGTCCCAGAGGGAATGAACAGAACAGGCCAATTTATCAATTGATCCATCCCATCGTCCAGCCTCAGTTTCCAGCAGTCAGAGATTTAGGGACACTCAGAGCACGGGGTTGCATCCCTGACCATCTTGGCAAATAGCCACTGCTGGGCCTATCTTCCATTAGTTCATCTAATTCCTTTGGAACCCAGTTCAACTTTTGGCCTTCGAACATCCCCTGACAAGAAGTTCCGCAGGTTGACTGTGTGTTATGTGAAGAAATATTTCCTTTTGTTTGTTTTAAATCTGCTGCCTATTAATTTCATTGGATGACCCCTGGTTCCTGTATTGTGTGAAGGGATAAATCACACCTTCTTATTCATTTTCTCCACACCATTCCGGATTTTATTCATCCTCAGCCTACTCTTCCAAGTCACGGTCCCTCAGCCCGCTCAGCCCCTAAGGCAGGAAGCCTCAGTCTCCCAGGAGTAGAGAAGGCCAGATGTATCAAACTGCATAGCAGTTTTGCAACGTGCACCAACACAGACTTAGAGTGAGACCCTACAACTCACTTTTTCTTGCCGCCTGAGCCAAGATCTGAATCCAGGCCTCCAGAGGCGAAAAGCCCTGAGGGGTTTTCAATTAGCCCCAGTGTCCCTCCTGCCCCATATCCCCCTGAAATTTCATATTTCTGACTAATTCAATGACTATGAAAACCAGTTTGGCTAAAAATAAAACCTCTTTGCCTCCAGTCAAACATCCCTCAAATAATTTCAAATATATGTAGGTGCAAACCAATCCTGGATCAAGCTTATCTACTTTATCAAAGGAATATTAAACTAATGATCAGGAAGAAAGGTATCAGAAGACAAAAGACAAAGAGAGGATAGCTGTATAAAAATGGAAATTATAAAAATTTGATCCCATTTAAGTGGCCAGCTAAACCTTGAAATAAAACCTATTATTAGCTCTCAATCCCGAGTAACGTTCAAACATAAGAGGGGGCAGAAAGGTGATCCTCATTCTTCTGACATTCCCAGCATGTTGATTCTCACAGAAAGACTCTGCAAGCAACTCAGGATATGGGGTTTTGCACAAATGTTTGCAGTAAAAACCATAAGCAAGTGTGACTCACCTCATTCTTGTCTTGCTACAAGTTTGGCGCTAGGGCCAGGTTCATAAGCCGTTTAGCCCGAGTGCACCCACGGGCTAGATTTGAGGGAATCTTAGCAGAGATAGTCTCTCACATTGAAATTGAAATTTTGTGGTTTTGCACAATTTTGTCCCTGCCAAAAAAAAAAAAAAAAAAATCCCTCCCAGATGAAACACTGCTGTCATTCCTGATTGTTTGTTTTAAGATTCTGAGCATGTGCAGAGCTGGTACATCAAGCAAGAAGCCTGGGAGAGGAAGCATGAACCCCAGAGAGATCGACATGTTTGCACAAACCCCTACGAAGTGAAGCCACTGAGTTTTGCCCAGATCTACTTGTGAATAGACCCTGTAGAAGAACAGTGAAATTGTCTCATTGAAAGTGTTTTTGAATATTTTGGGGGAAAAAGTATCAAAATGTCTAATTCTCAAAGTTCTAAGCAGCTCTTCCCAGAGTTCCTCCAAAATCAACTGGGGACGAGACTAGATGATCTCTCAAGATTCTTTCCAGCCCTACATTTCTAGGATTCTATACTGCGTGTTTGTACTGTGCCTAGAACGGTGGCTCTCAACTTTTTTTTACTGGTGACCCCTTTCACACAGCAAGCCTCTGAGTGTGACCCCCCTTATAAATTAAAACCACTTTTTTATATATTTAACACCATTATAAATGCTGGAGGCAAAGCAGGGTTTGGGGTGGAGGTTGACAACTCACGACCCCCCCCCCCATGTAATAACCTCACGAGCCCCTGAGGGGTCTCGACCCCCAGCTTGAGAACCCCTGGCCTAGCATAACAGGCCCTTGACCTCAGTTGGAATCTCTATGCATGACTATAATACACACAATTATGAGTCTTGGAGGAGAATTCTCCCATATCTCCCAGGTCCTGGCAACAGCAACACACACCTCGGTTTTGGTTTTTGTTGTTTTGTGTGTGTGGGGGGGGGGGGAGGGTCCCTGCACTCCCTCTCTCATGATTCATGTTCTCTCCAAGTGCCACTGTAGCGGCCCCCAATGGAGCTGCTGCAGCTCATTTCTCTTGGGAAACTTTCGTTTGAACGGCAGGCACACAAAGTCGGCTGCTCAAACGCTTCCTTTCGGCCCGCATGATGGGAGAGCCATGTGACATTTGGAGGCACATAAACCCCTGTAGCTTCCCTGTGTAAATACTTTGGATGGTCTATTTCCAAGGCACATTTCGATTCGTTCTACAGTTGAGTGTCACCTCTATGCTTTGGTACTTCGAGTCATTTGTGCACCGATGGAGGGAGAAAGGTCAACATTGCGTAAAAATGCCACTAAGGAAAAAAGCAGGAGATCAAGCCAGGTAGCATTTTGGGTTAACCCCTTTTCTGAAAAAGGAGGAGAGGGGGAAATTGCTGAAGTAACCTTCTTTGGAGCTGCCTGAGTAAGAGGGAGGAAGCCGTAAGAGAAACAGCCAGTGACAATCTGAACACATACATGAGTGAAAACTAAAAACAGAATCCAAAACCAGGAGCATGCAGAATTAGGCCTTGTCCTCAACACGAATCAAATCACGCTACCTACCACCATCTCTAGTAGATGCTGTTGTTGCTCGCTGGGTTCTAGCGTGAGTTCTGCAGAAGGACGCGGAATGTCCCCCTCCTCAAGAGGGATGTTAGGGCCACATTCTAAAACGTGGCTAGAAAGCTCATCTACACTGCAAAATCAACTGTGTCAGAACTTATTTGCTACACGAGTGCAACACGGTAGGGTTTTGCACTGAGCTGAACTGTTTTAACTCTGTCCCCAACTGGGCTATAGTCCTACCAATGCCCCAGTGCTATAGCAGCACTCAGAATCGCTGTTAAAAATGACTCAGTCCGATCTACACGTCAAGGCTCAGCCACATTTTAACCAGAAATTAGTGCCTAACTGAGATGCCCTAACTTGACTGATTTTTTAGTGCAGAAGGGACCATAAACTAGAGCTCTATATGCACTAAGCAATCTACTGGCTTGTACGGCACGATTAACCTGTGGAACTCAGTGTCACATGGTAGCATTAAGTATACGAGCTTAGCAGGGCTCCAAGAAGAATTTAACCTTCACATGGATCATGAGAACACTCTCAGCTAAATGTGCTTAAAAGCAATAATGTTCTGAACATTATAACATGACTTAGGCTTTCTTGTGCCTAGATACAGCAACTCACATTATAACCATGCTCTAGCCTTTGTAAAGGCCTTTCATTAACACAGTTAATTATTCTCTGGTCCCATCAACAAAGAACCAGTTATAGAGACCCAAGCATTTTTGTAGCTGGACAGACTACCTCCACAATTTTGAATAATACAGAACATTTTTCCCCACCTAAAAGAAATGTGCAGCAAAAGGTTTAAAACCTATTGTTTGGGTTTTTTAAGAAAATGCACACGGAACAATAAACAAAGCTCTGAACTTTTGAGGGCCACCTTCTCCATGCAGCCGTGCATTCCCCATTAGCTCATCTTCCTAAGTCACATTGGCGGGAAAGAGAGCTGCATTCTCTGTCACCCTGAGGAGCCCAGAGCTAACGTTCCACATTCTCTTCCAATCCCCTTTCTTTACATGGTAAACTTTTTAAAACATTTTGAGTAGAGCTGGTGGAAAAAATTCAAATTTGCACCAAAAAAAAAAAATTGGTTTTGTAATTTTTTTCCCCAAAATTTTCACCCACATTTTTCCCACACTTTGCAACCCGCTCTTGTTTTTAGTCCCTGCTACAGCGTATGGAGCAGTAAGACAAATGGAATGGGGCGGACCTACCTTCATAGTTTGCCTGGAAGCCTTGAGCGCTGACAGCATAATCGCTCACGAGCCATAAAGATAACACAACTCCAGTGCTCACGATAGGAGCAGGCAGCTGGAAACCTGTTAACCTGAAAGACACCAAGAGAAAGGTTATACTGGCAAATACAGGATGAGCCAGCAAGTCTAGGAAGACTTGTACTCACAGGGATAGCTGCCACCTTGGCCAACGTACCAGGGACTGAACCAGGAACTTCCAAACCTAAAAGCATGAGCGTCTACAGCTTGAGCTCAAGAACCAAGTCTATTTAACCGTTATAGCCTCTTTCCTTCATGCCCTTGGAGAATTTTTTTCAAACGTTTTGGCATTTCGTTTACTGGAACGAAGTTCAGCTAGCACGGATTTGTCTCTCCATACAGCGATCGGATCCCGTACCTCCCGTTCGGTCCATGCTGGAGCTCTTTTGCGATTCTGGGACTCCATGGTCACCTCTGCTGATGAGCTCTGCATGGTCACCTGTGCTGATCATCTCGCAATGCTGGCCAAACAGGAAATGAAATTCAAAAGTTCGCGGGACCTTTCCTGTCTACCTGGCCAGTGCATCTGAGTTGAGAGCGCTGTCCAGAGTGGTCACAATGGAGCACTCTGGGATAGCTCCTGGAGGCCAATATCGTTGAATTGCCACCACACTACCCCAAATTCGACCCGGAAAGGCCAATTTCAGCGCTAATTCCCTCGTCGGAGGTGGAGTAAAGAAATCGATTTTAAGAGCCCTTTAAGTTGAAAAAAAAAGGGCTTCGTCGTGTGGACAGGTGCAGGGTTAAATTGAGGTAACGCTGCTAAATTTGACCTAAAATCATAGTGTAGATCAGGCCTCGGGCTACAACAGACCTACATCCTCTGTGGATTGAGCACCAAGTGGGGCCTCTTACACACTTACCAGTGGCTGTTACCAATTCCTTCATTATCTACATTAACAGCCGTTCTGTTTACTTCTGGTCAGATTTTATATTTGCCATTTTGTTCATGGCATGACATTAAAAAAAAAGACCCTCACACTTTATAGAAGGTACAGGGAGCATAACCATTGTCTATTTATCTGCCTGAAGCTTTTCAACAGCGACCTGCACCGCTGTACCTAAGCACTAACCACACTCGCTTAGATTTGGAATGGTCACATATTCGTCCCCCCACATACTCCAAAGAGTGTAGTCCAGACACCAGAGAAAGGGACAGAGTCCAAATTCCCAAATTCTCATTCCTGGCTCTTTTTCCAACCCACGCCGCGACCTAAGGCAAGTCACTTAGCTTCCTTGTGTCTGTTCCCACCACCTGTAAAATGAGAATGATACTCAAACTTCGGAAAGTCCCAAGGCTTCATTCATTAATATTTATAAAGCGCTTTAAGATCCGTGGAGTAAAGGCACTACATAAGTGCCTAGAGTGCTATACGAATAATATTAAGTTGGACTCTCAATCTATAGGAGCAGAGGATGAGAAGCAATAAAATTGGCATTGCCAATTAGCTGCCTGGATTTACATCGACTATTTATTCTGTATATCTACCACAGACGAGGCTTGCGCTACGAGCCGAGTGTTCTTAAGGCAACAGAACTGCCAGCTAACCCCAAAAGGAACTCTCCTCTGGACGAAGCCAATAAAGACATAACTAGCTCTTGCTTGTCGTCAGCAGATCTCAAAGTGCTTTACAAAGGAATCAGTGTAATTATCCCCATTTTATACATGGGGGAAGCAGCTTGCGCAAAATAATGCGGAGCACCGGAGCAGAGCTGGGACTGAATCCAGATCTCGTGAGTTTCAGTCCAGTGTTCTATCAGCTGAGCCAGTGGGTCTCCCTAAATGCCTTAGAACAGAGCTTTCAAGATCTTTAGATGACTGATTTCTTGAAAAGCTCTCGTATGCAATATATGGCGGGCGGGAGGGATGGAGAGAAGAAAGGGAAGGAGGTTACAGTCTGTGATTATAAGGGAAAATAGGAGTGAGACATAGTGCTCCTCCAAATAATGATAATACCTATCTTTCATACAGCACTTTTTGTCAGTAGTTCTCAAAGCGCTTTATCCCCATTTTACATATGGGGAAACTGAGGCACAGCATGGCAGTAACTTGCCCAGGGTCACCCAGCAGGCCATCAGTAGCAAAGCTGGAGACAGAGCCCAGGTCCCCTGAGCCCCAGTCCAGTGGGAAAGAGACATGGAGGGAAGTGACACTCCTCACAAGAGAGAGGTGACAATTGTCTCAAAAACATGAGTACAACAAACAAAGCAAGAACAATCTTCCACGACATTGTGTCCTCGGCCTAATTACTTTGGATTGACAGATTGACTCTGAGTTACAAGGTAATTGTTAATTTTAATACAGAAGTTTGTTCATCAACATTTTTGAATTGGCATTGTAGGATCCCAGGCACTAATTCCCTGATACTATATTGACACAGACAGAGAATAGCTAATGTAAATTTCTAACAAACAATTACAGTTTTATAACTTATAATCCATCCCCTTGCACTTGGCTAAGACGATTTACTTAATAGATTTACAGAATGAAAAAAAAAAATGTTTTTCAACCACTCTCATGTTAAATTCTTGCCTGCCATTCCCAAAGAAAAATCCAAATACAATCTCTTCTGTCTGAGAACACTCAGAAAAATCTGGCTGCTGTAAAAACATGTAAGAAAGAGCAATTTAGCCGATGGAACTCATTGCCACAAGATATCAAGGCCAAGAGCTGAGCAGGTTTCAAAAAAGAATTCAATATCGATTCAGATCCTGAGAACACCCACAGTTACAGTACAGGTGGTATTTTAAGAAGTTTTGAAGGAATATTCAGAGTATGAGCCAACCTCTCATTAATGTGGATAGAAAGGAATTTTCCCTTATGGGCAATTTAAATGCTCACTTCAGAATTTCTCGCACCTTTCTTGAAGCAGCTAGCCTTGGTCAGAGACTGGGTACTAGAACAGCGAGACCACCCCAGTCTGATTCAGTCTGACAATTCCTATAGTCCTATAAAAACAACTAAGAGAATTTTATTCAGAATATTTCCCCTTCCTTGTATAGCATTAGGTCTGAGATAGAAAGTTGTCAGATGTTCTACCACAGTCCCCTAAATACACTCATGACATACAACCATACCTATTTTAAGAGCTCTTTCATCAAGATAACACTAACGATGCAGAGTCATATGTAGCATCTAATGTATTTAAATGACCCTCAACCCCATAGCACCTAAGTACGTCACAATCGGTTTAGTGTATTTATCTTCACAACACCCTGTGAGGCAGGGCAGCGCTATTATCTCCATTTTACAGATGAAGAATTGATGCACAGAGAGATTCAATGACTTGCCCAAGGTCACACAGAAAGTCTGTGGCAGAGCAGGGAAGTGACCCCAATTTCCCATGGACCACACTAGCACCTTAGCCCCTGCCATTCTTCCTCTCTGAGGGCAAGAAGTAAACCATTAGGGCTGGGATTATTAAAGGAATCTAAATTAAAGGAGTTCGGTGACCAACTCCTCCAGGCTACTTTGAAAATTCAAGTCTAAAAAACAAATACAGACTCCCCACCCCACACCACCCCGCCCCTCATTCTTGATATGTCTAAATATTGTGCCAAAAGGACTGAGCCCTGACTAAATGAAATTGGACATGCCCTGCCCGAGAACCTTATTAAAGAGAAACTCCTCAGTTATCACCAGCAAAACCCTTACAGTTGCTAAATATGATAGTCAAGTCTTAATGTAAGCTATGAAATATTGAAGGGCACAGATGCGAAGAATAAAATCCATTGTCTGCAGTATTTTAAGCCAATATCTCTGTTGAATAAAAAAATCAAGTTCTATTTTAAAGGGTTTGTATCCTTTCACCATGTATAGATAGGCAGAAAAGTGTGGTGGCTATTTTTAGATTTAATTAGAAGTGCTTATTGAAACCTCCAAGCACTTTATTTTTTACAATAAAGGCGTATACAGAAATGTGGAACAATTTTAATAAAACCATGCGTTGCAGATGACAGACAATTGCATAACCACCTCTCCTCCCCACCCCTCTATATAGGGAGATAGATATTATAGCATCTTGGGAGCAGGGACTAGAACTTTGCACCTTTATCTCCAAGACAGATCTGTACCATCTGAGCTAAAGAAGATCACCCCTTAGCTCGCTGCAGTAGTAAGTCTTTTATCTTGTCCATGGGTCCACAACTAGAGGGCACCATCGAGTAGAGTATTTTAAACAGTCTCCACAAAAAGCCCCACAACAGATAAAAACTCCCTCTTCCCTGACACCCCCCACCCCTTCCCACACACAAACATTTGCCCCACTGACTGAGGGAAAGCTTAGAACAACGGTGTCCCCTGAGGGTCAAAAACTCTGGTCACTATCAAAGCCAAGTGGCAGAGCTGAAGACTCTTTGCTGAGTATGCCAGCTCACCAGTCCCCTCCTGTTACACCCAGGTAGGATGGAGCCATTCAGAAAAGTGCTTCAGCTGACTGCAACTATCCTGGGATCAGAGAAGAATAAGGGAATAGAGACATTATGAAAGAGACTGACCGCCACCAGCTCATTGCACACAGGGGTGACTTTGGGTCTCATGCCACCGGAGGCAGAATTGTTCTTACATCTGGTCAGCACTAAAATTAACTGATACCAATAAAGACATGAGGTAAGCCTGCCACTGTGCATTGCAAATCTCCAACCAACCCCTGTAAACAGACCAAAAGACAGCTGGACTTGCCCCAACCAGCTTCTCCTGTTATTACTTCTGATAATGACGGTGCAGAGCAACAGCAGCTCCCAGACAATGCCAAATCCCCTTTGCTCCCGTTTTGCAGTAAATGGGATTTTCAGATTGCAGATGCATAAATGCTGGCCTGAGACTGAACGGCCAATACGTCACAAGGCCAAGAATGGAAAATCCTAGCACATCCAGGGGTACGGCAACATTAAGGGGCATTCTAAATTCTTATAGGCACAGAACCTTTTTGGTTTCACAGCATCACGATGCAGGAATATTGTGGCACTGATGCTTGGGTGGTGATTTCTGTCGGATGGAGACGGCAAGAGAAAAGGCTGTTACAACACTCGAGCTCGGGCTCATGTACATAATCCGAGCGTGCTCAGATAACCACAGCTTGCAGCTTTAGGCCCCATTTCATGGCAGCACTTCACAACCTGCTTTTCTTTAAGCCAGCATTTAAGTCCGCTGGGAGACAATAGGATTTAAGTGCTATCCTGAATAGGGATGACTTTAAGCATGTGCTTAAGTACTTTCCTGAAGCAGGGCCTTAGAAGGGAAGGATTGACTTGTGCATAAGGCACTGGACTAGGACTCAAGAGAACCTGGATTCTGTTCCCAGCTCTGCTACAGATTCAATGTGTGACCCTGGGCACATCACTTAATCCCTCACTAGGAGTTATGGGTTCTCAGCACCACTAAACAAATCATGCCACTTATTTAGGTGCCCACATATTTGCCTAGTATCTATATTTCACAAATGAAAAACAAAGGTGAAGTGATGTGCCCAAATTCACAAGGCAATTCAGTGGCAAAGCTGGGACAAAATGCTCAATGGCTGCTTTCCAGCCCCTAGCTCTGCCCACTAGACAACACAGCCTCCCTGCAAAAAACATGTCATTATTTATGTGATAATTCCTGGAACCAAAGGACAGAGAGGAAGGACCTATTAGATCACCTAATCCACTCCCAGATGGGACAGGTTTGCTTTCTGCAATATATTAAGTAGTGTACCTGTCTGCTCATGCATTTGCCACTTTGCATCACCAATGGCTACTTCCTGCACCTTTCTCTGTCTGTGAGAATATTTCCTAGGTGACTTTTAAAAGTTCAGCCATCACTGTTCTTTGTTGCACAATGCACATACATATCCCATTCCACCACTTGAGGGATACTACAGTCACAGATCTATTATGCTAATAAAATGCATTTGCTAGTAACTGCAATGCATTGCAGTAAGAGCCACTACAGAGAAATACTTTTCAACACCTACACATCCTCATTAACGTTCCCATTCACACATTCTTACGTAACAAAACCCACTCAGAGGGAAGATTTTTTTTTTTTAAACCACTATCAGCAGCTTGTCACTATAGCAGGAGGGGGTGCAGCTGGTAAGAGATCCTGCCACTTTTCACGCCATGAGCCTCCCCACTATCTGCAATGACAGGTGCAAGGACATCCTTCGGCAATTATTCCAGTGTACATTGCTAGATTAAATCAGATTGGCATTTCTCCAGCCCCCCCGGCATCAGCTGTGGCCAAACCAGAAGTCCTGAGTTTCCTTCAGTTGCAACGTCTTTTCTCCTCGGCTTAGCCAGAGCAGAAGCAGAGGTGATATTTGCTTTGGGAGGTGATAAACACTGCATTTGGAGTGGTTTATTAGACTAGGACTTTTTCAGGAATGGAGAGCAACTAGAGCCAGGTTAACGCTTCAGTATAAGCAGTGGGGAAAAAATTACTGTAACTGTAATGAAGCCGTTTGGGATTCTCATTCCACTTCTATTCGCTGTCACTGAAACCACTGTGGATCAAATACTGCGGTTTTCCTTCGGGCAAAGCGTGCAGAGGTTCCACTGGGATTCTGCCTGAATAAGGACCATGTATAAAACGAGCAAGAGCCTCAGGACTTGGCCCAGTTGTTGGGTCGTCCCCCCTCCTTCCCCCACCCACATATAAGGGGCAGCCATGTGCTTTCAAACTGAAAGGCATCTATTTTAAAATTAAGTGCAACAGGAAAGAAACTAAGTCAAATCTCCAACTCACAGAACTCTCAGTGTGCGCGTCTCCTCTGTGACATGTTACAATGCTGCACAACAGTTCCAGGCGCACACGGCTCTTCGTGCAATAGAAAGGCAGAATTTGCCCCAAAACACAGCTATCCCAGCAGCAATTTTTAACATGAACGAGTCATTACTGAACCCACTGCCCTTTCGTGGGGTCATGCACACCAATTCCCAGTAGCATGCCAGTCCTAAGCAAGCACTGCAAATCCTTCAGTTACTATGGGGTCCTAACTCCTGGTGGGTCCTAATACGCTCTCCACCAACTGCTTTCAATACCCCACTCCTCGGATACCTCTGGGACCTGCTTCCATCCTCCCCTGCCAGAGACAAGTCACCTTCCCCAGGCACAGGAGAGGAGCACGGGCAGATTCACCTCCTTGCTCACCTACGGCTGCCCAGCAGGGCCAACACATTCTGTCATTTCTGAACATTTACAAGGCAGTGCTTCAACCAGGTTGGGGCCCTAATGTGCTAAGCAAACAAAGGAAATACATAATGCCAAGGGGGAATTCTTCCCAGCCAACCCTGCTCAGCTTGTGAGATCTAAGAAGATCACAGCCAGAAGTGGTATAGCCAGAGGCATGTAGGACCATCTATTCTATGCTAGTTCTTATATCAGCCTCACCATTGTAGTATCCGAGCCTTCGATTAGGGCATTTCAGCAAAATGACTAATTTCTGTCACATGTGGTACCTTCTCTCATCCTTTCGCCGTGGGCAAAATTGCACATGCAGCGGAGTGTTTTCTTTTGCTCGGTTTTCATCCCCACTTTCTTTGTTTTGTTTATAATAGGACCTAGGTCGTACACAGCACAGCATCAGAGAGATTTACAAAAGTGGCATCATTATCCCAATTTTACAAATGGGGAAACTGAGGCACGGGGCAGGAAAGTGACTTGCCCAAGGTCACCCAGCTAGCCAGTGGTGGAGCTTGGAATAGAACCCAGACCTCTGGAGTCCAAATCCCAGTGCACTATCCACTAGGACACACTTTTGGATCAGCTCTACCTTGCGCTATGTGTTCATGTTAGTAACAGCAAAGACAAAAGTGCATTTGGGAGAGCAAAGAGATGCTGGGGAAGTGGGGAGATGGGGGTCTTAGTTGCTGAGTGAATTCATTCTACAGTCTCACACCTGCCCCTGAAGAATCTCTGCCATCTGTGCATGGCAAGTTTTACCCTTGCAGTGGTCAACTCCATTGTGCCTGAGGAACAGAGGTGTCGACGACAGTCCTCATCTCAATCCTTTAAATGTCTCCATCTCCCCACTTTGCATGCTAGGCTATTCCAGTGCATCAAATCTGACTGTGTCATGTAACATGACATGGGCTCCATTTTGCAACACAGGTGCCATAATTAAACCAGCGCACATTCCTTTTTCTGGTAAGATGCCCGTCAGCTTGGGCTGCAATCAAAAATGTTATTGCAGCTGGCAATCCGACACCCTTTACAGCACAAATGTGAAAGAAATGCTTCAGAACCTCTGCGCACACCTCTAATGAAAACCTATTGGATTGCATCATTTAACCCAGCTTTAAATTACACCACATCATACTTCAGTGATTTTTTTTTTCCTGCACACAATTTAAATGCACCTATTAAAGAGAATTTCTCATCAAAAAAACCACTCTCTTACTTTTAACCATCTACAGTTAATATGATTGGTGCCAGGAGGGCCAAACTGATTTTCCTGTCTGACACATTATCCTATGACAAAACACAAGCTAAGCCAGTTGGAAGGAGCTCTGTTAAAAACAGCACCGTGAAGCAAGAGAGGTGGCTTAGAACGTTTGGTAAAATAATGTCTGAATACTAATTAATATCTGAACTCTTTCTTCAGGTGCAAGGTGGTCTCACAACTGAGATGAACAGAAGTCAACCCAAAGCAAAGGTATTTGAAACTTGTATGGATCTGATCCAGAACCAACTGACATAAGTGGAAAGACGTCAGTGGACACTAGTGCATGTCTTACAGGCCTGATTTAACAAGGTATTTAACTTCAAGTGCATGAGTAGTCTCACTGACTGCAATGGGATTACTCATGTGCTTAAATTTTGATGTTGGCTTACATACCTTCCAGTGCTGGTGTTTAAGAGAAGACATTTTAGCCCATGAGTTTTCTCATCTTCTCCAGCAGCAGCATGTTTTCAGCCTTTAGAGCAGAGGGACCGAGATTCAGGATTCCGGGGTTCTTTGCCACCTCGATCGTTGACCCAATGCGTGATCTTGGGGCAACTCACAATCTTCACGTGTTTCCATTTCCCCATCGGTGAAACTGGGGTAAAATCTACTTCACAAGAGTGTGGTGAGCACATAAGAGTAGTTTAAAACCCTTTCAAACTTGCTGGGATAAAAGGTGTCTTAGATACATGCAGAAAGTGATGAAGATACAGAGAAGGGATGAAGTGCTACTGACATGACAGCACGGATTCAAACTGGAAAAAGCCAGGGGAAAGGTTAGGGTGTATAGAATTCCTTAATACTTTGCAGTTCTAGAATGCCTTACAACCAAGGATATCAAACTGCTTTGCAAGCATAAGCTAGTTTAGCCTTACAAGCCATCTTTGAAGTCAGTCAGTGCAGTCAGCCCCAATTCACAAAAGTGGAAATTGAAACACAGAGAGGCCAATTGATATGCCTAAGATCATACAGGGAATCTGTGGCCGAGATGGGACAGCAGCCCCCTGACTTCTTCTGAGCCACAAGCCCATCTTTCCACAGTAGGACACAGCAAGAAAAAAAAACTAGAAGAGGGGTTCCCCCAAGAATGCAGCACATTCATCCAGTGCGGTCACCAAATGGCAGGTCAGACAGAAACATGAGGGAGCATCTCCAAGGCTGATAAACCTAAAGGCATCTTCTAAAGTGTCTTTGGAGAAGTTGCACTGCCTTGGCAGAGAAAGGAGTCATTAGATCAAAGCCTGGCTCCTCAACAAAACAGCTGGGGCTGATCCCCAGAACAGCTCTTCACATCGGCTCTGGTGCAAAGATCATGCAGAAAGGAATACGAAGACCAGTTATCACTGAACAAAGGAACACACAAGGATCTTGGCTAGCTAAGGGACACCTCTTGCCTCCTCCACACGTGCTCCTCTTAGTACATATATGCAATCCTCATACTTCGGCTGGTGTGCACATGACACCTTCAACAATATCTCACAGCATGTTTGAAAAATAAAAGCAGCCTTAAGAGACTGTGAACCAGCCCCAGATATGAAAGGCAATGACTGCTCACAGACGTCATGCTCAAGGCTGCTTCGGGGAGTACGCCATGAAGAAAAAGGAGGAGTAGATACAACAGAGAGAAGGAAATTTATCTGTCAATCCATTACACAGTAGATTTCATAACTAGGGGTTGGTTTTCCTTACAGACACTATTACTGGTGTGTTCTGAAAGGTGAAGTGCTTTATGGAGAGGACAACATCTTAGCATTCAAAGTAATATCTTATCTTTACACAGTGCCTGTCATTCTGAAGGGGCAGAATGCTCTTTTCAAATTATGGGGCAAATCCCAGATCCTCTTGAGATCTGGACCTATATTATAAGTGAAGAAGGAAGGATTAGCTTTCTCTCAGTAAATGCCATTTTCACCATATGCACAGAATCTGACAAAAATATTTCCATTGATAATAATCAAAATTTACAGATAGGCAAAGTAAGAAACATTCTACTTGAGAACTTATTAGAGGTCCACTTATGGATATTTACTTTGTATCTTTTAGCATGTAAGGCTGATAATTTTAGAACTCTTAAAACACAAATTAATTTTCTGAATCTCAACACCTACTGTAATTAAATAATAATCTGACCCCCTCAATTTCCTGCCCCATGAAAATTTAAATCAATAAAATTGAAAAAAAAATGCTTAACTCCCATAAATTCTGTGCAACTATGAAAATTTAAATAGATGCAAATAAAAAAAAAAGCTGACAAATACTCTATCAAAATTATAAAAAAATACAAATTGAATTCTACAAAGCCTCATACACAATCATCTCCTGGGTGAAACACAGCAGTTTATTTAGCTTCATAGAGCGCTATGCAAAAGGAAGTGAAGAATATTCTATCTGCTTCAATTCCACAGTGAATCTGAAATAGGGAGAACACAGTCCTGTGAACTGGAATTTGGCTAGGCTGACGGGCCCTACTCTTGCATACATAACGTGTTATGACCTCAATCAGCAGAGGCCTTGGGTGGTATCACACACCTGAAAGACGGCACCGCCAGCAAAACAGTGCCTGTGAGCTCCAGGTGTGGGCATCAGTTAGCCGTAGGGAGATGAATTTTAGCAATGGATACATCACACCTGGCACCCAAACCTACTGCTGGGTGGTGGCCGCCAGTGCTCTGGAATGGATGCCCCCTTCTAGATGTTTAGTTGCATGCTTTGCGTACCTCTCGAAGCCCACAGACATTCCCACATTTCAAATAGTCCTTAACGAGAGCTGGCAATATAAAGGGCACAAATGCCCCAGGCACAAGGATTCCCACAATTACAATAAGGCTCAAGCCAACAGCTCCTAGCCCGGCGCCTAAGGGCAGCCCACTACTGGGGTATAGAGATCTCATTGGGTTCCTCTCCATACCACCATCTGCCGGCAGGCCCTGATCTCTATCCTCCCACAGCAGCTAATGCCAGCAAATGGTGCATCTCTGCATTGCAGGCCCCATTTCCTGGCCTTCCTTCTGCAGCCAGCTTCCAGACTGCTTGCTTTGATTCTCTCCCACATTGGGTCCCAGCCCTGGTCTCTGGATACAGCTTCCTTTTCAAGCTATTTGGAAATTAAGAAGCCCTCTATTGGTTGCATGATAACTAGGTAACAGCCCCCTCCAATGGCTCAATCCTTTACCTTCTGTTCAGCCGGGGTTGAGGGAAGGTACCTATCTAAGGAGCCAGCAGCTCCACTGCGTGCATTTCACACATACTCCTACTGCTTTCTCGCTTCAGGGGGTTTTTCAGCAGCTCTGCCATCAAATTTATTTTTTCCTCCTCCTGTTTCCTTGTTGTATTAAAAATTAAAGTATTACAATGAGAAATGTTAGTTTGACTTTTTTTAATATTGGCAGAAACATAATTGATATTTTAAATGCCCTCATTAATCAGCCAAGAAAATGAGCTGTGTATAAGCCGAGGACGAAGCTGCAGCGTGCCGTATCTTGGAACATTTAAAGGCCAGCGCTGACTGTAAGGCAAGACTCACCAGCACTTATTTAGATCGCTGTCCTTTAATCTGGAGTCCCTGCAAGGCAGGAATGGTGCTCCAGGCCAAGAAAACTCAACCAACTTAAAATGATATTGTAATGACATACAAAGCCACAGTTTCAGTTCGAGTCTTGGAGGCCATTTGTCTTCGTGCAATGGCTTCTGTTCCATGTTCTCATGATTAAATGAATCCCCCTCCCCCAAATCGCTAAGATAAATTAAATCCATGGGAAGAACCAGAAGTTTAACAAGTGAAATGGCTAGCACGTTGTTTTCAGTGGGGTTTTAGGAGAGCTTAATGTTGGAGAAGGTGTTTTTAGGGCTCAATCGTGCTTACGTGCTTAAATGCTGCGGAAGATCAGGGCCAAAGTGCTCAGCACCTTGACAGATCAAGCCTGGAGACTTTTCAAGACACGGTTTTGTTTGGGGGGTTGTGTGGGGGCGGGGTGTGTGGGGCAGGGCTGGAACACAACACAGAGCATACTGTTGACAAGCACTTAAGAACCACATCTCTGAAGATGGGAGTTCTCCATCCAAACAACACGAATCTACCTTAACCGAATCAGTGCAAGTCTGCCCAGCCCTTGTGCAGCTCCTCAGTCACATAGGGACTTACTTTTAAGGCATAAGATCAGCCTACTCTCCATGCCCATTATACTAGAGTACCACCTGCAGGCTCCAACAAGGTCAGAGGCCCATTGGGCTGGGAACTGTAAATACACATCCTAAGAAACAGTCCTTGTCCCCAAAAAGTTACAATCTAAAGAGACGAAGAAAAGGGAAAAATTAATATCCCCATTTTACAGGCAGGGAACGGACATGCAGAGGAATTCAGATACTGGCACACGATTAAACAGGGAGTCCAAGAAGTCCACTAGGGAGTTTGCTATTGATTTGACATGGAAGGTGCTCAGATACTGCAGTAGATAAAACCCTAAGATAGTCCGTCTGTGGCACGCCCCTCCTTAGGCTTCAGAGTTTGAGCTCCAGCCCGAGCCACTATTTCAAAGCACTGTCTCCACAGCTATTTTACAGGGCTAGATAAGCCCCAGTCTGTTGACCCAGGCTGGGAAGCTCATTTCTGCAGGCTGTGAAGACATACCTTTAGTCCCTAGTTTTATTTATTTTTTAATTCTGTGCACAAGACACACATTCAGCTCAAAAGAGAATGCATCACCGGGATGGGTGGAGATGAATGCTGATTAACTTGGCTCATTGGAATGATTTATGATCAAAATCAAGCTGCTTTTATTCTCCAGTCAAGCTACAAATAGATCCCTGAGCAAACACCTTCAATCATGTGCATGTTGCAAGCAAGCACTACCCAGCAGTTCCTTATCCATTCACTGTTCATACTTCAGAGCACAACCCAAGTCTCCTCCGCTGCCAGCCAAAGCCAAGGATCCCATTTTATTCCATGACACTTTACAATCATTCCATCTGCCCAGCTGGTTGATAATTAAGTTGTTTTTAAATAAAATCATCAATTCACTTGCTGCTCGCTCTGAATTTGATTATAATATATTTTTCTTAAGAGGACAGCAATGGGCATTAAGAAACCCATCATCTTTCTCTGTCCCTTACACTCACTCCTTTCATAGTCAGTCTTTGCCAGTAAAACGCGCCCACTCTGTTTTACAGCAATACGAGAGAAACCTGCTGGGTCTACAAAAGTCCATACACTGAATCATCACAAACGTTTGGTCAATTTGAACAGATGAAAGGGGATTTGATGCCAGACCATCCACTGTAAATTCAACAGATAGAAAACCAGTGCTGTCTAGTGGGTAACTGCTAGTATGGACCCTGGGTTCTATTCCCAATTCTGTTGCTTACTGACCTTAGGCAAACCTCTCCCTGCCTCAGTTTACCTATCTGTAAACTGATCTAAATACTTTCAAATCTCAAGAGATTACAGAGAGGTGGTCATGGTAATGAATGAGTTCCTGGCCATAATTTCCAAACGTGATGGCTAAAGTGCTCTTGAAAAATCAGAAGTACCCTGCCTATGAATTTGTCTGTTTTGAGTGTTACAATTACATCAACTTTCAGATCTTGTTGTTATATTCTGGAAGGGCTTGTAAGCTAATCACTTCTCTCCAGCAAGCTCTGCACTGAACTGTTACAGAACAAAGCAATAGTATATTTGCAGCACCACAACCAATTATCTCCTCCACCAGAGAAATAGCATCCAAGCTTCCCAATGCTGGAAACTTCTCTTATTCTTGCTAATCATGTGGAGGGAGGGTTTGGGGGGGCAGGAGGGAAGGGAACCTCTGATTAGATCAGGTTTCCACCAGACGGGACAACCTATTACAGCCTCGATTCAGGAAAACCCTTTAAAAACACATGCTTCAGTCTCACTGACTTCACTGCATCTTAAGCACATGCTTAAAATTAAGCATGCGCTTAAGCACCATTCATGAATAGGGATGTTTTCCTAAAATCTGGCTCAACAGCAGATGAAGCTTTCTCCTTAATATGAATAACTTTGTATCTCCTCTCCACTTTAATCACTGTGTAGTGTTGGATACGGGGATGTTCTTTCCACTGCCAAAATGACATTGCAATGTTATTTCAATGAGTTCTCAAGAAGGATCAGACACACAGGTCAGCACGAGAAATAGGGGGTCCCCATATACTCGGCCTCTTCAGGCAACACCATAGCATTTTGTTTCCATTGTAGGAAACATCAGCTCTACAAAGAAAATGGAATGATTAATCTATACAAGGGGACACTATGGCTCATGGGACAGCTATAATAAATGAAGCATCAACAAAGGGGTCCATCAGTTTGAATCCATCCAGGGTTTTTGTTAGTGAGTAAAAGATTTTACTAGACATGGTCTTAAAAAAAAAAAAGGCAGAAAAAAAGTATCAACATTTTCAATTTTCAAATCAATTTCATCAACATTTTGAACATTCAAAAATATTTCATCTGGCTCTAGCTGTCACCTACTGATGGTTCCTCAGCAGTCTCTGTGGAATTCATTGGGGTTTCTGGCCAGTTCTGAGGGATGGGTATTCACATTTTAAAAAAATCCTACCATGACAATTAGCACCCCTGAGGGAATGCCAAGAACTAACTGGGCCATGGAGGCTGTGCTGTGCTCTCTCACCTCTGGTGAGAGTTGAGACAAGGTTCCAGGAGATTATAGGGGAAATCTGCATCACTGATGTCCCTTCCATACTGGTTCAGCAACTAAACTTAGACCTGAGTGCTATCACCTAACTTTGTGCTGGTGCCAGATTTAAAAATTTTATTAAGATGATGTTAAAGAAAAACATAGTGAACAGAGTTTGAGCATAGAAGTTTCTGGTTATCAGGGAATAACATACAGATTATCGAGGGTGCAAAGTTTGGTTTAAGATAAAGTGGCATGAGGAATACATAATCTGCAATATCCCCGTTGGGGGTAAAAGGTTGATGGGTCAAAGTACAGACATTGAGATAGGAGGGTATGAAGTTCATAAAGTGGCTATGTTCCGGTGTGGATAATAATGAGTGGATATGATGATGAGGACGGATTGACCCTCATTTGGTGAGATTTAATGTTCAGGGAGTTTAGCACCTAGAGCTGAAGATACTTTCTATTGAGCAACAAGATCCTCTGATTCCTATACCAGCTGCCTACTTATTTTATATTAGCTCCTCCTCGCATAGAACCATTCCTAAGTCAACCTTGGTTAACGACAAGCAGCAATTACAGCATTCATTAAATCTATCTGAAATGAAAAAGAAGGTAGCTCCTGCTGCTTGTTTTCTAAGGTGTGTGCACCTTTCTCACTTAGCAACATGACACGGAAGATCTTCTCCAAGAGACTAAAATGCCCCATGAGTCTGATCCACAACCCACTGAAGTAAATGAAAAGAATCCCATTGACCTCAATGGGTTTGGGAGAAGGTGCTAAGTACATCTGAGGAACGCAGGAACAGAGCCTCAGCGGGTGCAAACCAGCCCAGCTCCACTGGGAGCTATGCTGAATTATATTAGCTAACGCTCTAGCCCAGGAGGTCTCTCCCACCCTGAATGCTAGGCCATAGTACACGAGTTCCTCGAGCCCTGGAATGATTTCCTCCTCCGTGTATTGTTGATGGATACTGTAACTATGACTAGAAAATTACCATGACAGAGCTGACCCCTGCAATTTCTTTGCTGTAACAAGTGCAGTTGCTTCAAAAATTATTGCCTGGCAGGGTTTATGTGATTGTATGCCTTGTAATGTTCATGATGCAAATTTCAAAATGGCAACACAACGTAAGTTTTGGAGCTGTGGGTGGTGTGATAGCAGGCTTTTTTGAATTGGGGCGGAGCAAGCTGCTACCTGCAGGAAGGCTGAGATTTTCAAAGAAAAATCAGGGAAATGAATTTTAATGAGTGGGGCATCTAAATCCCTTGGGCTATTTAGGAAATACCATTTTAAGGCTTTGCAAACACTGCTCAATCTAAATTGGAATGGCAGTCAAAGCCCATGCGGATATGGCACAGAAATCACCTACATTTGTGTCTCTTCTCTTTTCTGAGCGTAACTGATGAAGCCAAAAATGAGTCCTTTGCTCACCTGACACTGATAACGACTTCATTAACTAACACGATCCCTTGGGACAGTCTCGGGGATCATAAATTGCAGTGTGGATGGATTTCCGTGCTCATTTAAAATGGGTTTTGCTGAATCCCTGCTAGTCAAGTCTTATTTATAGGGCTTGAGGTCTGAACATCCAAACCAGATATATTAGTCCTTCACATCTCTCACATCCATAAACATCAGGGGCTGAGCATCAAATCTCAATAAATCTGATTTTCACGCCATGTAACCATCTGAGTTCAAAATCCATGGACTCAGAGTTTTATCTCATTTCTCTTCCACGTTCATTTTTGCCTTTACTTTCTTGCGGAGTTGGAAGTAGATCTGTGCCAGCAGTGTCCCTTGTTTCAAGGTGTGTTAGCTACAAACCTGACAAGGAAACCAAGTTTCAGAAGCCTTTTGGTGAACTGGAGCTGACTTTTGGGGTCTACCTAGACTAATCCGGACAGAAATCAAGCAAAGCTCAGACGTGGTAGTTTCTGCCTGTTTTCTGGCTCTGTTCAAAATGAAATTCCGGGGTGGGAGCCCAAGTGAATGAGCAAAAAGTTCTCACAAAACTCTGCAAACTCCAAACCCTACAGGATTGAACAGTAAGTATCATCGACTCGATATGTAAATGAAATGTGCTGTAGTATTACCATAATGCCTAAATTAGACTCCGCCTGAGATCAGGACTCCGTTAAGCTAGGTGCTACACAATCACATAGTAAGAGACAGCCCCTGGCAAGCCTACCATTTAAACAGACCACACAAAGAGTGGGAAAAAGTATCATCATTCCCACTTTACCAATGGGGTAGGCACAGAGCAATTGCGGGTATATGCCTATGCTGAAGCCTCAGGTATGACTGAAGGCCTGAGTATAGACTCTCACTAGCTGTGCTTGAGCTGGCATGCTAAAAAACAGCCAATAGGTATAACTGGAAGGTGGCACCTCCAATGACCCATCACCTCCATCACTGCTCAAAACCTGACATTCAGCATGGGCGGTGGCTTGGGCTAGCCATCCAAACCTGGACCCAGGGGGTTGGATAGGCTGGAACTTGGTTAACTAGGCTGCGTCACCAGCCCTGCAACAACATGCACGCTGCTATGTTTAGTGAGCTAGCATGAGTCTGCCTATGCAGGTGGGGAGGCTTGCTCTCAGCTGCCTTGTAGACATACCCTAAGTCAGTGGTTCTCAGACTAGAGCTGCCGCTTGTTCAGGGAAAGCCCCTGGTGGGCCGGGCCAGTTTGTTTACCGGCCGCGTCCGCAGGTTCGGCTGATCGCCACTCCCAGTGGCCGCGGTTCGCCGTTCTCGGCCAATGGGAGCTGCAGGAAGCGGCGCAGGCCGAGGGACATACTGGCCACTGCTTCCTGCAGCCCCCATTAGCCTGGAGCGGTGAACCACGAACACTGGGAGCTGCAATTGGCCGAAACTGCGGACGCAGCAGGTAAACAAACCGGCCCGGCCCGCCAGAGGCTTTTCCGGCGGCCCTAGTCTGAGAATCACTGCCCTAAGTGACTTGCCCAGGGTCACAGAGCAAGTCTGACAAAGCCAGGAATTGAACCCAGAGTGCCTTAGCTACAAAACCAACCTTCCTGTCAAATGGCAGCGTATGAGTGCAAAGGATCACGAAGGTTATTATCCAGTATCACAGAACCACACAATAGGGAGACAGACTAGAAATGATTTTATCTGACACACCTGATTTTTTTTATTATTACTATTAATCACAATAGTGCCTAAGAGTTGAACAAGAACTGGACTCCACAATGCTAGGTGCAGTACAAACACAGAATGGTAGATGGTTCCTGGCCCAAAGACATAATAGTCGAAATAGACAAGACAGACACAGAGTGGGGGAAGTGATGGTAGCATTTAGACAGAATTCAACTCAGAGCCTTAAGACCTTAAAAAGTGAAAATCAAAACATTATCCCCTGACCAATCCTTAATTTGTATAATTCTACACAGTTCCCCACTTACTGCAGAAATTGTCCAATTAACTGTTTTATGCAGTAACCAGCTTGCCTCAAGTATGATAATGCCTTAAAATAAGTTATGTCACCACCTTTCTGGCTGGGAAACACCAGAGCTATGAATCAGAATGATTAACAGCAGAGAAATTGGAGGGACTCAATTAGCATATAAGAATGTTCTTTTTCAAATCACAGGTAGCAATGTAAATGTACAGTGAAATACACAAATTAAAACAAATTCTGTGTTGACAATGTTTGTGGGGGAGAAATTTGCTTCTGGTTATACAAGTCACTTAATATCTGCAAATGGAAGAAAGAAAATGAAATGGAATGAAAATAAATGACGTTGTTAGTAGGAGAGCAAACCAAAGTATTAGGAAAAATTGAGTGAATAAAAAAATCCAACATGTAATCCAGATTGTGCTGAGACCAAGGATTTACGGGATGATTGGATTGATATGGATACCTTGTAAGTAATGCAGGCCAATATTTTCAAAGGTGACCAGTGATTTCAGGTGCTTAACAGTGTCTGGGTGCCCAACCAGATACTCCGTAAAGAGGGCTTGGATTTTCAGAAAACATCCCCCGTCTAAAAATCAAGTCTCTTTAAGGTTGCCTCAAATCATGCTCCTAAAAGTTGAGATGCCCAATATCACTAGAGCTGGTTGACAACTTTTCATTGACTCTTCCACTCTCCCCCATGACAAAAATTACTTTTGAATTAAATGGAAATTTTTGCAATGGCAATTTTTGTGCTTTGACATTTTTTGAGTTTCCATCAAAACAACAAAAATTTGAAAACCAAAAACCCAAACCTTGCAAACAGAAAGTTCATGCACTACTTAAGATTGCCCGTCTGTAGGTCACATGGGTTTGGTTTTAACGCACAGGCCTGGCAGTCAGGAATCCATAGTTACATTCCCAGATTTGCTAAGTGGCTTTAGGCAAGCCACTCAGCCTATCTGTACCTCAGTTTCCTCTGTCTGTAAAATGGGGGTAGCAATACTAACCACACTACCGCCCAGGGCTTTGAGGAGGCTTAATTAATGTTTGGAAAGCACTTTGAAATCCCCAGATGGAAGCATTATCTTTATGACCACCACGTGAACTGTTGAGAGGGCTCCTTTGAGCCATTACCAGTTCCATATGCTGCAGAATGGGTGGGTACCCAACAAGCTACGCGACTCCGCTTTCAATAGCTAGGCATTTTTGAAAAGAACAGTGAATTAAGAGGCATTACTAGAAACATACAAGCTATTCCCAGGGATACTAAATCAAGGAAACGGCCCAGTGATGCAAAGGCAGCATAAGTCAAACAGGTGCCTTTCCACAATGCGGTATCTAGAGAAGAGAGAACGCTGAGGGATTTCTGAGCCTTCGTGTGTCAGGAAAGGTTAAGTGGTCTGAGGTGGAAGATTGAGTGAGGAGATCTGGGGTCACACTGCAATAACTGTACACACTAATCAGAAGAACCAGGCAACTCCATGTCGTAACTAGCATGTATTCAATTAAGTGTATATCGTGTGCAAAGCAAAAGGTCTTTTTTATTCTGTGTGGGGCTATTTTCTTTTCTGCAGCAACAAAATGTCAGTTTGAAAAGATTCTGACAGCCTGTTCCATCTAGCGGGCATGACAGAATGGTTAATTATGTTTCTTGCCAGCAGAATATGCACCGTGCAATCAATAATGTCAAAAGAGAATATTATTCCCTTCCGGGCATTGCTGCAAATGTTGGGGTTGGTATTTTTTTTTCCCCTTTCTTTCCTTTCTCTCTCTTTTTTTAAACACTGGTTCGGTTACAGCCAGTATATATTTTTTAAATCATTCTGATCAACAATTTAAAGCGGTTTGGGGCAAGTGTCAATTTAACATTCTTTTTTGTGCCTGCCTTTTTTCCCTTTCCATTTCTACTTAATGGTTTTATAATGGATTCATTTAGAACCATTTTCTATCCTAAAAGCGCCTTTATTTTTGATTTGCCCAAATTACCATGCTTTTCCCTCTGTGACACCTGGCATGTCGCTGAAATGGAGGTTGCCTGTTTAATAAAGACGGGCTGCCCAAATAGAATAAGTGTCGCTTAACCGATAAAGACCTTTGTTGTAAAACAGGTGTGGTTGTCATGCACACAAACACAACACAAGCCTAGTACCTAGCAATACATACCCTTCAGTCCTCCAGCTACCACCATCTTACACCACACACAGGCCATGGCATTAATTGTGCTCTCCTAGGATGCGGGCATTCCAGCACGCCCCTATTACCCCCTCCTACCCCAATCATCCACAACTAGCATTGGAAGATGGTTGTTTGATTAAAAAACACAGCATGCAGAAAGGAGGGTGGGGGCCTAGAACATCATGGCTGTCACAGTGGGGGCCACTTGTAAATTCCTGCTCCAAAATCACAGCCTCTGCTACCAGAGCTAAAGGAGAATCTTCATCAGCCATAAGGAGTCTATGACACACACACACACACACAGGTACACAGCTCTGATTCCATCCAGTAGAGGCAGTGGCGTACATACACACAAGCAGTTATGACACCGTACAAACAATGTGAAAATCTGTTCTCCAGATTTCAGGGACTCTGTTTCTGTGCAAAAAGTCAGTCCGGCTACTACTCACACAGCTTTCTACTAATAATTCCCTACTCCTTATGCCTAATTCTGGTGCCTAATGTCTTTTCTGCTGGCAGTGCATTTAAGTCTTTGGCTTAGGAGCCTACTACTGCATTTGATTTTGCTTATATCCATAGTGTCGGTCCACTTCTGAAAACAGCAGGACAGTACATACTGTTAAGGGCATGGCTCTTGCCCATAAGCCCATGCCAACATCAAAACAGCCAGGGACTGGATATTTGCCAAAGCAGCACTTAATTATTTGCCAGACCTGTCCATTGCTGAGGCACGAGCTCATAGCTGACCTGTGTGTCATAACAGATCATCAGGTCACTGCTAACTTCCCAGCAGTGCAAAAAGAGCAAACTGGAGAGAAGACTAGCACACCAGAGTTGCTATCCTAAGGAGATAAGGTCCTTTCATCAACACCCAAAGGAAAAAAAACCCAACCACCACACAACAGGTTGGGAAACAGTATTTTTACTTGCTTGTTTGCACCACACAGAACGGGTGAATTTACAGAGGGTGGGCAGTTCCAAGTGCTGCGGGTAGCCTGGAAGAAGGAATGAAAATGACAGTGAAAACAAGAGATTCAGGCCCCCAATCAACCACACTCTTACACACACACACACACACACCTCACTTCAACCACATGGGTAGCCCCTCTGAAATCATTCGTCACTTGGTCAAAGTCAATCAAACTGCCCGTGCGTTTAAAGTTCGGCATGTGCTCAAGCAATTTGCTGGATTGGGGATGGAGGAAGAGAGGGAGACAGACGGCTTTCTGGGTGAACTAGTATCTGGAAGGAAGCCCAAAGGGCATGCTGAGTGATTTAAACTGCAGAGCAGACAGCGCTGTAAGAGCAGGCAAAGGACAATTAAGAAAAGATGTTCAAATACCTCCCCCTCCCCACACCCCAAAGATCTCGGTGCATCTCAAGAACAGAATGGGGAGAAACCATGTGGAGCCCAAAGTCAGAGCTCTGAATAGACACAGGATTATTGTTTCCCTCAGGGATGAAGCAGAAGCAAAGCAGGGAGCACTTGCCAGCCACATCCCCCCCCCCTTCTGACAAAAGCACAGCTGAGAGCACACGGGAAGGCCTTCCTTGGGAGACACCTGGGAAGGGACGTTTTAATGCATCCTTCAAGCATGCATTCCACGGGCAGAATCAGGACAGAACCCAAGTGTTTTTTAATTGACAGCTCAATGTCATCAACGAGAAACAACAGTGCCTTGGACCTTGGCTCACAGGGATTGATACTGCACCAATGAAGCCAGCGGGCAGCTTAGCAATCAACTCCACCTGTGTCAGGATCATGCCCACCACACCACCTCTGCTCAACCAGGGAAGCCAGCTTTGATGCTTCCGTCTGCTTCCTTCTCCCACGGCTGCCTCTGTGTGTTTCTCCATGCCTCCACCTTTCCGTTGAAAGCTATCCCAATCACGACTCACCAAGCTACCATTTTCTCCCAAGAGACACTCATTAATTAGCATCACGGTAACACTGAAAAACTCCAGTGAGACTCAAGGTGCTCCCATGTGCAGGTGCTGTACGAATACACTTATTAAAAAGACAGTCCCTGGCGCAAGGACTTTACAGTCTCGGATACAACAGGTAGACTAAGCAAACGTGGGAGCAAGGCAAAAGGAATTGGACGACTAGGTACCAAGACAGACAGGATTCCCTCACACAAAGTGCCTCGGTGATGACTTGCCATCTGCACGGACATTTTTCCACGATGCCCACTGTACAAACGCTGTGAAAGCCAGCCCTTGCCCCAGACAGCTCCCCGAACTAGGACTGTGCTGAGGCACAATAGGTGGATAAACAGACAAATGGGGTTATGTTGGGAGGGACAAGGGACAGTCAAGATGGGTGTGTGTGTATAAATTAGCAGACCCAAAGGTCAGACGAGATTGCCAGCCTAGCCAGTGTCAGATGGGAATGATCTGCAGCCATTGCAGAAGAAGGACATTTTAAAGAGGGATTCAGTGCAGAAGAAGGTGGTGGGGTAGACAAATTTTGATGGGCAATTTGGCCCATTGACCGGCAAGTTGATGCTTGGAGAAAAAGGTTCTTGCAGACAGAGCGAAGCCAACCAGAGATGCAGATGGTCAAGGCTAATCTCTTTTATTACCGCTATTTGTGTCTCAGCGGTGTGAAGCCGGCAAAATTTACCCCTTCATCAGAGTGCCACAAATGTGTTACGGAAGGTGGGAGAAGAGAAATGAGACCCACTCAGGCAATCGTAATCAGCAGCCAGAAGACGATGGCTCAACACGACAGGTTTTATTTCAAAATATCATTCCGTTCCTCATGTACATGGCAAGTTTCCATGATATACAGGCATTTGGGCGATTAGAAACACAACTGAAAAATATGTGTTTACTCTGTGTCTGAGCTTGATAGAAAGCAAACGCACAGGCCATTAACTGCAGAAGTGGGATTAAGACAAAAGAATGCTATCTAGCAGCGATAAACAGTGGCTGATAACCGATATAAATATGTATAGACAGTACAAATCTGCACAACAAATGAGGATTTCGCCAGCTATTACAGGCTTGTTCCATAAATATTTGACTGGCGTGGGAGTATCTCCACTTTCAAACAATTCCCCTCTCTCTGTTGTGTCGGCCACAGTAAATACGTTTGTGCACAAGAAAAAGATAGGAGTAAAACAAGGTGGTTGTGTCGGCTTGATAAAGAGGCATCTCTTTGTCTGATGCTCTAGGGATAAATCATCTCCCGAGATTCCTCCCACTGACCTCAATGGGGTCAGGATTTCACCCCTAGATTTTAAATCCAGAAGGGACCACTGGTATGCAGAATTCTAATCTGAATTTGCATACCAGAGAATTTCACCCCAGAATTCCTGCAGTGGAAGAAATTATTCTTTCCTGCTCTATAAGTGAACAGGAATGTGCCCAAGAACTTATGTTTGGGAAAGAAAACCTGCCACAAGTGGGATTCGAACGTGCATGCTTACTGGATCTTAAATCCAAAGGCTATTCTGGTGATATCCAATTTCTGAGATACCTGGAAAGATATTGGAACAAAATAATGAAAAAAAGCCCCAAACAATTTGTAAGCACCTAGAGGATAATAGGGTTATAAGTACTAGCCAGAATGGATTTATCAAGAACAAATCAAATCAAACCAATCTAATTTTCCTTCTTTGACAGAGTTACTGTCAGGGTTACTGAAGAGGGAAGCTGCAGACATGATATATCTTGATTTTAGTGAGACTTTTGACACAGTCCGACATGTTGTTCTCATAAGTAAACTAGAGAAATGTGGTCTAGGTTAAATTACTATAAAATGGGTGCAAAACTGGTAAAAGACTGTACTCAAAAGTAGTTTTTAATGGTTCACTTTCAAACTGCAGGAGGGAGGGAGAGAAGGAAGGTGTGAGGTCTCACATGTGTCTATCCTAGGTCTGGCTCTATTCAACATTTTAATGAGTGCCTTAGATAATGCAGTGGAGAGTATGCTTATAAAACCTTGGATAACACTAAGATGGAAGGGGTGGCTAGTACTTTGGAGGACAGAATTAGAATTCAAAATGACCTTGACAAATTGGTCTGAAATCAACAAGGTGAAATTCAATAAAAGACCAGAGTGGTGCAAAGTACTACACTTAGGAAGGGGAGGGATCAAATGCACAACTACAAAATGGGGAATAACTGGCTAGGTGGTAGCACTGCTGAAAAGGATCTAGGGTTATAGTGGATCACAAATTGAATAGAAGTCAACTATGTGATGTAGTTGCAAAAAAGGCAAATATCATGGCCTGTATTACCAGGAGGGATGTACGTAAGTCACAGGAGGTAATTGTCCCACTCTACATGGCATTGGTGAGGCCTCAGTTGGAGTACTGTGTCCAATTCTAGATGCCACATTTTAGGAAAGAGGTGGACAAATTGGAGAGAGTCACAAGAACATAAAAATGGCCATACTGGGCCCAGTATCCTGTCTTCCGACAGTTGCCAATGCCAGATGCTTCAGAGGGACTGAACAGAACAGATAATCAAGTGATCCATCCCCCTCACCCACTCCCAGTCCAGAGGAGAGCAACAAAAAAGATAACAGGTTTAGAAAACCTGACCAATGAGGTAAGGTTAAAAAAACTGGGTATGTTTAATCTTGAGAAAAGAAGACTGATGGGGACCTGATAATAATCTTCAAATATGTTCAGGGCTGTTATGAAGAGGACTGCGATCAATTCTTCTCCATGTCCACTGATGGTAGGACTAGAATAATGGGTTTAATTTTCAGCAAGGGAGATCTACATTAGATATTAGGGAAAACTTTTTAATTGTAAAGATAGTTAAACTCTGGAATAGGGTTCCAAGTGAAGTTGTGGAATCTCCATCATGGGAGGCTTTTAAGAACAGGATAGATAAACAGCTGCCAGGGATGTTTTAGATATATGTGGTCCTGCCTCAGTGCCGGGGGCTGGACTAGATGACTCTCAGGGTCCCTTCCAGCCCTACATTTTTATGATTCTTCGGACACCTGACTTTAATGTTGTTGCAAAAGTTTGTTCCTGTCATATCAACTGGCATTTGGATGTCAACATGGGCTGATTTCTAGCCCACTTGTGTGATGGTCTTAGCCTCTTGTGGTTACAAGGCTTGAATCGGGGGGAAATAATAATATATGTGAGACCATGTTGAGGATTCTTCTTAGAACATGTCTGAGCAGAGTCCCTTCAGGTCATGTCTGCTGACTCTCTACATCTTCAGTGCTCTACAAGCAAGAAGGACCTTAGTCCAATATATTTGCTTATCGGACACTTATTAATCAAGTACTTCTTTGAGTTGACAAGGTAAAATTCAGACCCCACCCCTGATTTACTAGGGCCAATCTAGGGGACACCCTTCATATTTGTCTCCTTTCAGGCATGCATTTGCCCCTTTTCCATCTGAGTGCCAAAAGGAACACACTTCACCAGTGAGCCCAAGTACAGATGTTCTACAACTGTATGGTGAGGAACCGGGCAAGATTCATCCAGGTCACTCACACAAGTAAGGATCTTGGACTGGGATTTAGGCATTAGTTCTGCAAAGCCTGTGCTGCATTTCTGAAGCGTTGGTTAAAACAAACCCCAAAGATAAAGCTCAATATTCTGCTGCCGATCACTGCGCATAATCCTTAACGTTACGTCAGCACAGCGGCTGGCAGAACAGACCCTCCTGAGGTAGAGAATCTGCAGATGGCTATAGGTATCTCACATGGATATTGCTGGAAGTTAAGTGTCTAGGACTTGACAGCAACTCTGCTTCGGAGAAATTGTTTCTCTGTGATCCAGAAACAATGCAAGATTTCCACTCAGTCACAGTTCACCAGTCAGCATGAACTGGAGCCTGGCATGGAGAGAATGGAACTGCAGCAGAAAGAACCTCCTTGCCACAAAGCCAAGCACCTGACCCACTGTGGCTTAACAACCAGCAAAGAGATGAACCCGATCTGACATGATGAGAGCTGAACTAGCCCTGCAGCCCAAATGCAAAGCAAACCTTTGAGACAGTCCAAGGAGCCAGGTTCATTTTCCTTTTGACATTGTTGTTGTTGTTGTTGTGAATTTACTGCTGGCAGAAAATACATGATTGGCAGCCCAGGAAAGTAAAGCACCTCTTTCTAGCCACAAGAGGTAAGGGCGGGAGGAATAGCTCAGTGGTTTGAGCATTGGCCTACTAAACCCAGTGTTGTGAGCTCAATCCTTGAGGGGGCCACTTAGGGAGCTGGGGCAAAATTAGTACTTGGTCCTGCTAGTGAAGGCAGGGGGCTGGATTCAATGACCTTTCAAAGTTCCTTCCAGTTCTAGGAGATAAAATAAAATAAATGGAGGTATCCTATTTTATTTTAATTTTATTTAATATGTGCAGGAGCATGTGTAGACAAATACACTAGTCAGGGAGGTAAAATAAAAGCCAAGCAAACATTTTGAAAGGGGATATTAAACTTCATGCTTTCAGGGTTTAAGCCAATCTCCAACTATCAAAGATCAGGGTGGGAGTTAGATTACCCCAAATCTCCCTACTTTGGGATGCTTACACCTTCCCCTGAAGCAGCTGGTGCTGGCCACTGTCAGAGACAGGATACTGGGCTAGACTGAATGCTGAGTCAGTCCAGCAATTCTTATGTTCTGAGCTACAGTTCATCTCCAGACCTTTGTCTCAAGACCAGCTTTATTACCACAGAAGGATTTGAAATGAGCAAAAGCAACTCAACACTCTATGCCTGCCCTCAGGAACCTGGCATCAGCAACCTTTCCCCTTGGTTAGTCTTTCACGGCTCCAAAGCTTCTTGCCCAGATTCCCGTGCAGTTAATAAAATAAAACCTCTTTAATCTTTAAACTCAGCTATGACTCTTCACAGCCACAGACAGAAAATATGATGAGCTTGAAGCGATCTGTAGTCTTTTTTCTCCAGACTAGAGCCTGAGAAATTAGACTGAGAAATCAGAGATTGAAAATATCTGGATAATCGAACATCCATCTTGTCCCTGCCTCTGCAGGTACCTCCAGGAATTCAGCATTGCTGAACGTTTCAAACCTGATTCTCCATTGCCCTTCACACTGTGCAGCCATTTACACCTGTGCACAGTGGATGGAAAATGCTATCAAATCAGACCTGTGGTGGTGTGGTCCATTAGACAGGCCCTAGACTGACTGGAGAGAACTGGGTTCTATTCAGGTTCTGCCACTGACCTGTGTGACAGATTTAGGTTACCAATCTGCCTGAGGTGTCAGGTGATCAGGTTGAGGCCACAGGATCGTAGAGTAGGAGATGAAGGAGCACACCAAGTGACTACATTTTAAAGCTTTATTAAGTAAATAACAGCGGTGAGTGCTGGGAACGCTCCCACATCACTCGGAGGAAGAAAGAAAGCGTTAGCGCCCCAGCCCTAACCCACTTTCATACTCTCACACGCACGACCCAAGGCTGGCCAAGCCTGGGTATAACATAAGAAGAAGAGGGGGAAGGGTGGACGAGAGTTCTGTCCTGTGCACAGGCCGTCCAGGGTCCGCTGTTGATCTCCGATTTGCTTCAGCTCTTAGTTTTTAAGTCCTGGGGTCGTTTCATTCAGGGACCTCTATCTCCTGTGCTCTTTGTCCCATGCAAACCTGCTTTCTGCGGCTTCCTCAGCTTTCCTAAAACACACCGGCTTCAGGGACGCGAGACTTTGTTTTCCCCCTTGCTTGTCTTACCGTCTTACTAGTTTTTGCAGCCTCTGCAGTCCTGCTTAGCTTAGTTTTCCTTTTTTATGGCTGATTGGGGTTGGAATCTTGGCTCCCGTCTTTCTTGGCAGGCAGCTGAGAGTCGCTTGTGTGCCGTGGCCTTGGGCTGAAGTCAGCCTCTTAGTTTCGGACCTAGCTGGAGCATCGAGTTAACTCATTCCCTTCTCTTTCCCTCCCTCTTCGGCCTTTTGCAACCGGCAAAGGAACCTTTTACTCCACACTCACACCTTTAACCCTTCCCAAAATACCTTGCAATGCCTGCAACAGCGTTAGCAATGTACAATGCTGATCTGCCTCCCCAGGGGACCCCCTAAGGGAGGGGCCATTGGGTTGTGACACCTGCTGTTTAACCTTAGGCAAATCATTTCCTCTCTCTTTCCCGTTTCACCCTTTATTTGCCTGGTCTGTGCAGACTTCGGGCTTTTGGGGACAGGAGTGTCTGTACATTGCCTAGCTCAATGGAGCCCTGATCTCAGTTGGAGCCTCTAAGTACTGGCGTAATAACACCAACAAACATCACTAATAAATAGAATGGCAGTATTTTACACTTACCATTGCACAGGAACACGTGAATATAACGAGGTGCTAAACGAAGCAGGGAGGAAAAAATCCATCCAAATCATCCATATGCAACATGATAGATAGTCCTATTCTTTGATTTCAAAGTTACGTTAATGACGTGCAGGCATAGCAGAGAACTAGCCACCAAAAGGGTGAGAATTTAAGTGAAACTTCCCCCCCCCAGCTCTCCTTTTAGCTAGCAGAACTTTTTTTTGTTTTCCAAATACTTATAAAACCGAAACCAAACAATGGGATTCTTTACTTACGAAAAGAATCAAATGTTTGCAGTTGCTCTCCCTCATACGACGGATACCAATTCTGCGTATTCTATTGAGAAGACTCACCACCCTCTGCAACGCAGCAGGAGTAATGAAGTAAAGTCAATGGGCACAGAAGAGTTGTCAATTTTCTATTTGATATCTCTAGTAATAGCACTCCACAATGTCATTGTATCTTCCCTGATCTACTAAGATTGTATTGCTTCTTGTAGACAGTCATTAATTCTGATAAAAGGGAAATACACCGACTGAAGAGGTGCCCGGCTTCAGAAACTTTGAAGGTCATGCCTTAGAATCAGATACACAAACTGCACTGGCCTAAAGATTGAGATCAGAAGGTTCCCTCCCCCCGCCCACACACACTCCCTCCCCTGCCGACACACACACACACACACACACACACACACACTTTTCCTGCCTTCAGGAGAAGAAATGAAAACTCCTGGTTGCAAATCCTCTCTATCTTGCACCTTTGTTACATATTTTCACACCCCAGCAAATAATCCTCCTTTATACTTTCGCTTCAAGCACTTTGCAAACCACAGTTAAATCCCGCCAAACCTCTAAGTATTACCAGAGACCTTTTACAGATTGGAAAACTGAGGTTAAGTGACTTGCCCAAGTTCAGAGAGCAAATCTGTTCTGGAGCTAGGAACAGAACTCAGGACTCCTGTCTGAGGCTCTAATTCAGGGGTGGCCAAACTGTGGCTCCGGAGCCAGATGTGGCTCTTCAGAAGTTAATATGCGGCTCCTTGTATAGGCACTGACTCTGGGGCTGCAGCTACAGATGCCAACTTTCCAATGTGCCAGGGGTGCTCACTGCTCAACCCCTGGCTCTGCCACAGGCCCTGTCCCCACTGCACCCCTTCCTGCCCTCTCCCATGAGCCTGCCGTGCCCGCGCTCCTCCTCCATCCCCAAACCTCCTGCACACCACAAAACAGCTGATCGGGAGGGGCGGGGAGAGAGGGGGAGGCGCTGATCGGCAGGGCTGCTGGTGGGTGCAGGGGCGCTGATGGGGGGGCTGCTGACATATTACTGTGGCTCTTTGGCAATGTACATTGGTAAATTCTGGCTCCTTCTCAGGCTCAGGTTGGCCCCCCCCCACCGCTCTAATTCTTACTAGGCAGCGCTGTCTCACCTACACATTCTGCCTATACTTCCGTTATGGGACAGGTGTTTTCCATGGCTTGTTGCACTGCTCACAATCTATTCTTTGCGGCGGCGAACTGCCACTAATTTTTGGTGAAAAAAGTGTCCATATTGGTGCAGACTGTGGCCAATACCCACAAACTACTGGGTGAAAGAATTTAAGGGTTTTCCTTTATGGCCAGATCCCACACTACTGAAGTCAAAGGGACTTCTGCCATGGACTCCAATAGGTCCAAGATCAAACTCTGACCCACCGCCTCTTTATCTAGCAGCCAGAACACAAGGGTGGGAATCGGAAGACTTGGGTTCTGTACTCAATGACTCACTGTGCCACTTTTGGCAAGTCTGCTTCTCTGTGCTGCATTTCCTCATCTGTAAACAGAGACAATGTAGCAAAGTAGAACCTCAGAGTTATGAACACCTTGGGGGTGGAGGTTGTTTGTAGGTCTGTCCAAAACGTTTGGGTTGTTCTTTCAAAAGTTTACAACTGAACATTGACTTACTACAGCTCTGAAACGTCACTATGCAGAAGAAAAATGCTGCTTTTAACCATCTTAATTTAAATGAAACAAGCATAGAAACAGTTTCCTGAGCTTGTCAAATCTCTATTTAAAACTTCCCCTTTATTTTTTTAGTAGTTTATGTTTAACACAATACTCTACTGTATTAGCTTTTTGTGTGTGTGTGTGTGTGTCATCTCTGCTGCTGCCTGATTGTGTATTTCCGGTTCCAAATGAGGTGTGTGGGTGACCGGTCAGTTGGTAACGCTGAGGTTCTACTGTACTCTATACTTTGCTCTTGCATAAAGTCTTCCAAAGCCTCTTGATGAAAAGCACCATATAAGTACTAAGTATTATTAGTACCATCTCTCTCTCTCTAGTGTTGGAAATTGAATCTCACTTGCTATGACCCCAAACACTCACCAACCGGCTTTTGTCAATTGCCATTTCTGCTAAAGGAATAAAAGAAACTGACTCAATCGTTAAAAATGTGTGGCAGCTTTTTTAAAGAAACATTTTTAAAATTAAAAAAAAAAAAATCAAATACGGGGATAATGTTCATCTTGGGAGACCGCATCTCATGATGTAGCGATTATCGACTCCAACCAGGTAGCGTTTTCTAATCTGGAAAATGAGCAGAGCACAACTCTCATGAGGCTGCTCGTGACCTCACTACATACAAAAGGCTTTGATACCATGATGTTGGGCTCTACAGGAAATGCTACGGCAGACAGACAATGATAATTGGAATTTCATTAGGATCTAGAATCTAGTAATTACTATATTAAAAAAAAGGAACCTGACACTCAAATGAGCCACCACTTTTACCATCTGTAGGGATGAACTTGGTCTTGTGACTCTAAATTATTATTTTGAATTCTCTCAACATGAGATCAGGGTCCCACTGTGCATAGTGCTGTACATACACGTAGTAAGAGGCAGTCCCTGCACCAAGGAGCTTGCTACCCAAATAGACAAGAGGGAGAAACTATAGGATGTGAAAAGGGGAAGCCAGAAATGTGGAGTGACTTGCCCAGCCAGGTCAGCAATAGTACTGGGGGGGTCTCCTGACTGCCACTAGACCTCATCACCTCCTTAAACAGAGCAGCCTGACATCATCTTAGTTGGAAATGTGAAACTGAAAATGGGTCCTACTGCGCAAGGAATAACGATGCAAATACAATTTATGGGCATCCCCCGCAACTCCCAACTTGATCTGGTGCTAAACATCCAGGTGATCAGTCTCTCTCAGCTCACATCAATAGCTTGAACACAGGAAATCAAAACACACTCTTAATTTCCCCACACCTTTAAAATCTACCTCCTCAATTACTAATGGCATCCAGAGCCAGGAGACCAATCAAAGAAAATTCCATCTTAGAGCCTTAACTAAACCTTTCAGGTACTATCTAATTAAAGAAAATCTTTCCTTATTCAGTGACTGACGAAGTGTCTGACGAAGTGGGTGTTCACTCATGAAAGCTTATGCTCCAATACTTCTGTTAGTCGATAAGGTGCCATAGGACTCTTTGTTGCTTTTTACAGATCCAGGCTAACACGGCTACCCCTCTGATACTTTTCCTTATTCAGCACGCCTTAATACTGGGCAAGCACCATTGCTGGCGTTTTTCTTGAAGTCTTATCTTCCCCCCCTCCCCCCCCCCCCCCCCCCCCCTCCTTTTTTACAGTTTCTGTCGGTGTGTAGGGAAAAGATGAACAAGAAACCAATTCCAAGCAAGAGCCTTACTGTTGTTATTATGGTAACACCTACAGGCTCCAACAGAGACCAATGCCCCATTGTGCTAGACACAATGCAAGAGACAGTCTCTGTCTGAAGGAGATTACTATCTAAATAGACAAAAGGCAGGAGATGGAGGGGAAGCGACTTTCCCACTTATTATTATTAGTGCTGTGACAGTGCCTACGGACTACGACCGCTTTGTGCTAGATGCTGTACAAACAGCTCCCTGCTCCAAAGAGCTTACAATATAAGTCAGGTTACAAAAAAGATACATGGGAGAGCCAGGAAGAGAATCCAGCTCCTCCTGACACTCAGCCCTCTGGACGACACCACCTCTCTGTTTTCCCATGCGTGTCAACATCTAAAGGGCAGAAGGTCAGAGAAACACCCACGATTAGCCTTACCGAGGGACTCGTTCAAAGCCTACAGAAGTCAACGTTCCATCAACATGCGAATCTGCTGTTCGCTCATGTCCCTTCTTCTGATCTTTGCATCTGCTAAATGTGAGCCCAACACAGAGCACCAGCACTGAACGCCTCTCAAACTTTAAGGACATTTTGCGCAAGGCAGAATTTCTTCAGAGAGGGTCATTTTTTTTTAGTTCCTAACTAATTTAACTGGGGCAACCTTGACCTTCACATATGGCACCTGTCTTGTGGTAGAGATGAGGCTTGTTTACTCAGCATTTCCTGGGAGAGATAGGACAGAGGCTCTAACAATCTTCTCATCGCTGGAGCAGGTCGGGTGAATATCATCTTAGGGAAATAAAACTGTTTAATTTTTATTTTATTCCATTTAGAGGGCATGGATTTAAGTGCTTTTTATTCCTGCAGGGTTAAACGCAACATGACAAACTGCACTGGAGGAAAAAAAGAGGTAAGATTCTGAAGTAAAAGTTCCCCAGCACTGACAGAAGAATTTAGTTGATGCTGATTTTTTTCCCTATTTTAACAGAATGAACTAAGGTCACCTTGAATACCCGAGGTGACTGCAGAGGTCTGTGTCATGGGACCAAGAGTGATCCCACAGAGAACCAGGATAAACAAAGAGTCCTGTATCCTGTCTGCCAATGGTCAATGACCAGTGCTATCCATCCAGGCATTTATGCAGCTCTCAGCAATGTGGGATCTGAGCAGCTTCAGAAAAATACAGTACACTTAGATCTGTAGTGCTTATACAGTGAGAGCATAATCCAGGTGAAGGGATGAGGAGTCAGAAAACTTGGATTTTATCCTCCAGCACTGCCACTGATTTGTGGCAAAACCTCGAGTGATCCATGTAATCTCCCTGTACCTCACTTTCCCATCTGTAAAATGGGAATCATATGTATTCTGCATGTCAAGTAATAGATGCTGACAAAGGAGAACAACTTCACCTATGAGAAAAGACCAATTTTTGCCAACACTTTGGAGGTGAATTTGTCATGGGTGGATTTTTCAGTGCAGGAAGCCTGAATTAATTTGACAGCAAGTTATTTTAAGCAAGGGTTGTTGTTGGGTTTTTTGGGGGGAGGTGGTGTCTTATTTTTCCCTTACCTACAGGCTTGGAAGTTTTGCTTTCCTCACTGGCTCTCAAGTACAGATTGCCCAATCCAATTTTTCAGAAGGGTAATTAGATTATCAGCACAAAACAGGTATTTTTGAATCATCTGTAAATGGATCATCCCAATAAATAACTCACCTCCCTTAAGCAGTGCCATGCAAGCTTCAGATAAAGTATTTTGTTAAATCTTTCAGGCAATTAAATATGGCCAAAGAGATTGGGCATTTTGCAACTGCATATGCACAGTACATTGACACCAATCATTCCCCTCAACGCTCCTTGACAGTTCTTCAGGGGAAAAAAACAAACAAACAGGTGTCTCCCTGCAATAAGCCTTGTCAATATTTTGCATTATAAACAATGGTTGCCATTAAAACGGATTCTGGTGCCAGACAGTTACTAGTGACACCGTATCTGAGATTTTACAGATTGCCTCTGTACTTTGAGTCGGAGGCTACAGTGGTAACTCTTAGCAATTGTCTCTAATACTACAGATTCCTGAGCTAGATTAGAAACCGTAAAATATTGTGAAAGTATCAGATCAGCTTCTCCAGGTTGTGTAAATTCTCATCTCTCGTTGACTTCCATGGATCTACACCCATTGATAGCGATTTCAATCAGCCCCATGATGTAAATTCGTTCACTTTTCTTGAAACATCCACCCAAACATTTTCTCAAACAACTGAATTCAGTACCATCTGAAGACCTACCTATACTGGGAGAAGACTGAGAAAAGTGAAGGGAACCGATTACTTATAACAACACAGACATAGCTAATTAATAATATAATATAATAATATAATTAATGGAGATATCCCATCTCCTAGAACTGGAAGGGACCTTGAAATTGTATTAGTATAAAATACATCTTTTCTAACAGTAATTGTAACGCATCCAGAATCTCTGTGACCATGAATGGTGATAGAGTGTCCCTGGGAGAGTTACAATTTTAGGGATACTTTTAACAGAGGACATGGCTATGCTGATCAAATATGGGCTTCTTAACATGATGTCCAAACACTATAGTTGAAGGTCCTCATCAGCACTTAGTAAGCATCTGATCTGATTTAAAGGCCCAACTGTAAAGCATATTAAGGCAATTTATATTTTAAAATTGGGTTCTTCATCTGATACTGGCGCTTGGAAACCAGCTAGAGTTAGGGTTACTTCGTTGCTTCAGAATAAGGTTAGAGTTAGAATTCGAAATGGAACTGGTTGGAGAACCCAGGTGAGGGTTATAGTCACAGGAACTGGAACTCTCCATGGTCCTGATCTTCTCTATTGAAATCAATGGGAGTTTTGCCATAGGTTTCAATGGGTACGGGGTCAGACTTCATTTGTGAGGAAATATAAAGCACCTTTATACCAGTTTAACTGCATCCACAGTAGGCGGGGGGGGGGGGGGGAGATTACCATTTTAACTATTTCAGTTCCTAATCCAATATAGTTACAGCAGTACGAGAACTGTATGTATACCTGCCCTTGGATGCATGAGCAAAGCACGAGAAATCCAGTGTTAAAATGACTCTATTAAAGACAGAACTTACCTGGTAACAACTATAATGATTATCTATTTGGAGTTCTACATTTCTATGATCAGTCCCCACCTTTTGCCAAGCATCTAAATACTGAACTGCCAGCCAGATGCCCATAATCAGGTAAAATGTCAAATAGGTCCAGCTGAATTGCCAGTTATTGAGGTGGGGGGGGTTGGGGGTGGAGGAGAGAAGAATCAACAACATTCTTGTGGATTAACATGAATTTTGTATATAGAACAGTAAATCTTGGCCAGGCAAGGTGGGAAGATATCTCGAAAAGCACACAAGAATGAGATGGTATTCAAACAAACCTTTAAAAAACTGCTGCATAATGTATCCACTGCAAAGTATTCATTAACCTAAGAGAAGCCTTTAAGTGATCAAAAAGGCAAGAGATAAAAGGGAAAGGGTGTTTGCCATTCATTTATATATGGAATTATTTAAATATTTATCCTTAAATGACTCCTCTCCACATAAGTGCTACTTTATCCGCTTATTCGGTGTACTGGTGAGAGAAAATATCAGGCTTTGTATTTGTACTGAAATTATATATTTGTTCCCTCTTTCTTATGACAACAATATTTAAAATGGCTAAAAAGAAAGCAAGGAAATAGCATGGAGTGTAATTCTGAAAGGGATTCACCATTGAGGACAATGGAAAATTTCCCCCACATTGAGAACAGTGCTGTGTACTAAGTAAAGCTGGTGAGAAAAACTTTGATGGAGCCATTTTCCATGGTCAAAATTGAAACACTCTGCGAAATCACGTCAATTTTGTCAAAATGTCATTTAGGAGAAAAACGGGGAAAAAAACCATTCCAACCTCCCATTTCAGCATTCTCAGGACAAAACCTTACGACTTTTCATTGTGAAATGATCTTTTATTTAGCTTTTTGTTTTATTTTGGATTACACTATAAAAACAGAAAACTCAAAAGCTAAACAAAACATTTTGATTTTGTCAAAACAACTTTTCAATCAATCCAAAGCTTCATTGTTTTTTCAAAATATTCTTCTGCAGAGAATTTCCCAATGTTTGGAAATCTTGAAATCCTTCATGAAACAAGACTTCCATCCTCCACACAACTCCCATGCTATGTCCCTTTGAAAATCTGGCCCACCAGTGAACTAAATACCATTATTATGCATGAGAGAGACAAGGTGATCTGGTGGGTAAGGCACTCTCAGGGCTTATCCTTAACACAGAGTTAGCTTCAGGTATAATGTGAGTGCTGCCCTTAACCAGACTCCTGTCTGTACTCAAAAATCTCTAGCTTGAGTTAAGTGGTGCTTTAAACCCAAGCTAGCTGCTTCCTCAGGGACGTGGGTTGATGCCCGAGTACAGCAGATAATGCAGTGGGGACTCAGGTACTCTGTGCTGCTAATGCAAGAATTTCATGCTGCTCCAGTGTTTTGCAGCATGAACACTCTCTCTGAGAGGAGTTAATTCAAGAGAACCACGCAGTGAAGACTCAGCGGGTCCTAAATTTAACACAATACTTACGTCAGATGTCAGAGTCTCAAATCATTAATATCTACGTTGCCCTTAATGATCTTTGGGGCAGTTACTATAAAGGCACAAAGTACTGCCCTCCTCTCTTACCACCTAAGGATATATCCACATGGAATTGTGCCTTGGAACTCAGTACAGCTAACCTGCTCTAAGAGGAAGCACAATGTAGCAGATAGTTTGCTGGATTGGGAGTCCAGTGACATGGGTTCTATTCCTGGATTAGTCCCTGGCCTGTGTGACCTTAGGCATGTCACTTCCCTTCTTGGTAACTCAGTTTCTCCTCTTATCCTTGATCTAGATTGTAAATTATTCAAGCCAAGCACTGTGTCATACAATGTATTTATACAGCACCTACCACAATGGGGTCTCTGCCTTGGGATCTCCAGACATGGAACCATGACAATCTGGCAGCAGAATTCTCCCTTCTCTGTGCCTGTCTTTCCCCTCATGCGCTTTGCCTCTCATCTTTTTAGAGTGTAAAATCTTGTACTATTTAGAATAATGAGATTGTGTCTTACAAAGAATTAATACAGCACCTAGCACTACGGGGCCCTGATCTAAATTGCAGCCACCATACACTACTCTAGTCTAGATAAAAGACAACAACAACATATGGTTTAAATCCTTGAATATGCATAAATTTATCCAAAGGGCACTTATCACAACAGCCTATTAAAAATAAAGTACACTAACATGAGCACTGCAGCATGCCTTAAAAGACCTCTTGGCAAGTTACTTTTACTGGTTGAACAATCAGAAGAAAATGTTTCTGTTTAAATATTTAAAGAAAATGTTTAATGTTTAAACAGAAACAATGTTTTCTTGATTGCTCGAACCGATATTAAAGGAAGTATTGAAAACAGTCCATGTTCTCTAACGACAGGGTTTTCACTTACTGTCATCATCATTGTCTAGGTTCCAGTTGCACCCACATTATGTTAGGCACTTTCCAAAAACTAAAGGCACCACATTCCTCACTCCAGAGTTATACAATGCCACTTCACCAACATCAAGATGGCCAGTGCATAGGGCACAAGAATGGGAGCTAGGAGACATGGGATCTATTCTACTCTAGTCCTCCTAATTCTGAAGGCTAGCATTTATTCCCAGCTCTGTCACTGGGTCACTACTATGTGACCTTGGGCAAGTCCCTTCTCTTCTCCATGCCAGTTTCCCATTCTCCTTACTATGTGTTTCTGTCAGGCACTGCACAAAGGGCCCTGGACAAAGCTGGATCAAAACTGGACTAAGCTGGATCTAAGCTGGGCCATCTAGACGCTACTGTAGGACAAATAATGCAGCAACTTTTAATTAAAAACTGTTCTCTTAAGAAGCAGCTCTCGATATGACCAAGTGTGGACCTTCATTCTCCAGTCTTGAGGAAAATGGGATCAGCTTATATTTTAAATGGCAAGTATTACAACTAATGAACCAAGCAAAATTTATCATGGTAACATCGAACCAAAGTACCTTTGATCTATCTAATAGTAAGGTCCTAGTACCTGGAACACTAGAAAGAAGGATCTGAAACAAACCCAAGAATCAAGCACCCCTAGGGACTTTGGGAAGTTTAGACATCATGTGTGGTATCAGCTGTACAATTAGAACGCATCTCTGCTTATGCTACACTAGGGGTCGGCAACTTTTGGCATGCGGCTCACCAGGGAAAGCCCTTGGCGGGCCGGGCCGGTTTGTTTACCTGTCGCGTCTGCAGGTTCGGCTGATCGCGGCTCCCATTGGCCGCGGTTTGCTGCTCCGGGCTAATGGGGGCAGTGGGAAGCGGCGTGGGCCGAGGGATGTGCTGGCTGCTGCTTCCTTCCACCCCCATTGGCCTGGGATGGCAAACCACAGCCAATGGGAGCCGCGATCGGCCAAACCTTTGGACGCGGCAGGTAAACAAACCAGCCCGGCCCACCAGGGGGCTTACCCTGGCGAGCCGTTTGCCAAAGGTTGCCGACCCCTGTGCTACACCCATAGCACCAGATCTGCGGCTAGTATAAATCAATCTATTTCCACTGAAGTCAGTCAACTAAGTTATGCTAATTCACACCAGCAGAGGATCTGGGCCATAAACTCTTAATTGTACCTTAGTACAAGCTATGTTATCTGCTACCCAATTCTCTCTCAAAGGGCACTGGGCATTTCACTGGTCCAAAACTACTTGATCAGTTGACCAGCCAAATATTGTCAAATAATGTCAAAAATGGTCAAATATTTTAAAACATTAGTTTATCAGAACAGTAAAAAACAGAAGCAAACAAACAAAAAAAGACAAAGACTTTGTGGTCTCCAGTAGGCTTAGCCTTAGATTACCTAATAAAAAAGCTTAGCCTTAGATTGCCTAATAAAAAAAAAAAAAAGTTACTTAATGACTTATTTTAACTCAGGAAAATGTGAAACACAATTAAATGAATTTCTTAATACCAAAAGAATGGCATCTACATCGGGACATGTTGTAATAATCGGGCCTACAAATATACCCTAATTGTATATTCAACTGTAGGCAGTGAGTATAAGTTCATACAATGTGGCAATAACCTAGAACAACAAATGTTAATGGGAAAAGGTACAAAATGGAGACAAACTGAATTAGTCCAAACAAAATGGCCTCCTGCTATAACTCATGTTAAAATCATGCTTGGTAAACAAGAAAAGTGTAGAACCAAAAACAATCAGTAAACCCAAATTGGTGTGTTGAAAACTAGGCCCTGGACAAAATAATAAGGGCATGAACTATTCTGCCCATCGTTCCCTTTTGAGGTCCTTAAAGAAAGACTTTGGAAGAAAAACTGGCTACTGGAATGAGCTTCTCCTTCAATGACTGCCCAGCCCCAAAGAGAAAGACCCAAATAACATCACCACCTCTACCGGCTCCAGCTCATTTCCAAATACCATCTGGAATAAAATGGGGCCAGACTTTAAGAACAGTAGCACTACCAGCCCATCTCAACTAACTTCTTCTCTTTTGCCAAAATGGATAGTTATTGCCATCTTTAATACTATTTAAGAGACTGTCAGACAAGGGGTTTTTAGTTCTAAAATCTCTCTCCAAATAAAGGGAAAGAGAGCAAGGGATGCTGGTAAAATAAAAGCTTCACTTAATATTTTACATTTCAAATGCTTTAACTGTTGTTCTTTCTTTTCTTTACCTTGAATAAAAGGGTAAAATAATTTTAATAGTATTTTTGCCATGAGACTAAGCAGGCTAAAGTCTCTGAATGCCAAACCCCTGTCCCTGGTTAGCATTGGTCAATATTAGATAGTAATTGGGTTATACGAACACCTTTGGCTCATATATTCTATCTAAATTAATACAACGTTTCAGTGTCCCATCATGGGGCCTAACAGGTTAAATACATAGTCAAAAAGTAGCACGTTGGCAGACACGCAATTGGGCTAAGTGGCCACCACAGCCACATTGTCCTAACAAGCGTTAGTGTAAAACAGGTGGGCAAGGTCTGTCAGACTAAAACTGCCTTTGCATTTTTAGCGCATTAAGTGTTGCAAATGGCTCATCGGTGCAAGAGTAGTTTCAAAAAGACGTAAATTTGTTGCTTCCTTTAAAAAGAAGCAACACATTTAGGTAAAATGCGATCAAAGCTAGTTTTTTCTCCAAGTAAGTAATCTTAATCATGGTTGCATCAAATTTTAATAGTTGATGTAGAAATATGGCTTTAACTGCGTAAGCAGAAAAAAAATCCATCCTAAGAATACAACCAAGAGTAATAAAAGCCAATTTGTTCTTCAACATTTTACAAAGATGCAACCAAAGCAGTTTTAAATTTTGTTTTAGCAACAAATAAGTTGCAAGTTCTTACTTTTTAGATCTTAATAAAGCTAAGTGTTTTTATAACATCTAGTCAAATAAAATTTATAAATTCCCACTTTAAAATAAAGAATTTATAAGTCTTAATATAACCAAAATATTTTTTGCCCTTTCCTCTACATGCTTAAACTAAAATAAATGGTTTTTTTCCAATTTTATGAATATCTAATCCTAGTTAGAATTTGTCCATTAAAAGTTATTATAACTAAGCATACAAATTTATCCTAATTATAAATAATTTAAATTAATAAAATATCACAATAACCTATAATAAAAAAATACAAAATCACAAAAACTAAATTTTTCCAAACAAAAAAACCTAATAGAGATGAAAAACTATATCAAAATTATGTTTAAGAAAATATAAAACCAAAACTCAATAAACCTAAATTAATATAGCAAGAAGTAAGCCTAATTAGTACACAAAATAATACAAGTAAGCGATTCCACCCATCACTCCCAGTTTAAAATCCTTAAATAATTTATTTACTAACCCCCAATTCCTAAAGCAAGTTTTGCCATCACAACTGCTATGCACACTATCTCCTAAAGCACTGGACTGTCTTTGTCTAATCCTAAAAGGTGTCCTTACCACCCCAGGCAAAAAAGAAAAAGAAAAAAAGGGAACCCAAAGGACACCGCCACCTTGATTGGCTCATGCTAAATCCAAGACATGATCTAAAATAAAAACAAACAGCAACTCCGGCCTATCTCCGGTAACTTCTCTTCCTCCTCCCCTCCCCCCCAAAAAACAAGCACCACCATATTTAACGCTGTCCAAAAAATGGTCAAACAAGGGAGTTTTTCTTTCTAAAAACTCTCTAGAGAACTGATAAAATAAAAGCCTCCCTTAATATTTTAACTGTTTTTCCTTCTCTTCTTTATCTTTAATGAAAGGTTAAAATAATTTTCATAGTATGTTCAGCATAAGATTAAACAAGCTAAAGTCTCTATATACTAAACTCCAAACCTTGTTGAATGATGGAGTTATGCTAACACCTTTAGCCCATATATTCCATCTAAATTAATACAACAGGCATTCTTACCGGTATATTTGAGAATTTTTGACTGTTGTCAACAGGCGGTCAACCAACCAGCTTGCCAAGCCTACTTACACCTGCAGGTTGTTCCCTGGTGGCTCAGCTGTCAAGTGTAGTTTGTAAAATGGCCATCTAATGGGACACTTACATGTGCAAATACATGGTAGTGGAGTGCCATCGGAGACTTAAAATAAGGCATTCTGCTGCCCAATTTTAGACTCTTAAATTTGGAAAGTCATTGGAAATTATTAGCATCAGTGAAAATTCTTTAGAAAACATTACACGGTTGGATGCACCAGAAAACACTGCGGCAAAAGAGGAAGCCTCAGCTTGGGGATGCCAGGCGCAGACAGCCAGTTCCTAGAAAGTGCTAAGTTCCCTCAACTCCCTCTGATTACTTCAGCCCCATAAATAGCTCCAAGTTATGACTCAGAATTGGTTGCGTTCCTGCATAGCCCCACAGCACAGAGCTGTGAGAAATCAATCGTTCCAAACTAAGCTGACTGGAGCATCCCTTTAGCAATGATCCATTCACCAAAGCATGACCGGGAACTGGGGCAATAGCAGCTTTAAATGAGAAAACCCCAGATGTACTCCTCTTGCCCATCCCGATGGTTTCAGAGGGAGTTAGAGCGCTTAGCGCCCTGTAGGACTGGGACCTAGGAAGACCAGCATAATATATTTGGCTCTTGGAGAATGGAGGAGAGTTTTGTCTAGCCTGGTGATGCACAGAAAAGTCTCACTGAAGCCAATGGGAGTTACCCGCATACATCTGAGGGAAGATCTGGAGCGTTTAATCTGAATTATTGAAAACACGCCACCCTCTCACTCTGGTCAGGGAAGAAAGTGACCTCTTGCTATCACCATCCCCTAGACCCAAGAAGAAGGAGATTCTATTTCCACATTCCCTCTGAAGAGGAGCCCTGGAGATATGTAAGGTGTTGGGAGAGAAAGGAAACGGAGGTGGTCACATTCATGAGATGTTGCAGGAGTAAATAAGGACTCAACCCCTCCCCAAGAGTCAGCTCTGCTGGTATCATTATTCTTCCTTGATTGCTATCTAAGGACAACAGCCACTCTAGATGGTCTAAATTAAGAAAACACTGAGATGCATTTATACTCATGACCTCATCACACGATGCAAATTTCCCAACGTACAGTAAAGCAGTTTATTGGCAAGTGTCTCATTGAATTAAGTTTACTCTTATTGTATTAGGGAACTTTCATACCACATTAAACCGCAACACAATAGGGTGTTTGCTAACAAAACGAATAGAATTACTGATTCTCTCTCAGAAATTGACTTAGACGTGACGCACGAAGCCCCAGACCAGAAAAAGCAGGGGAAATTCTTGGTAATACAGAGATTAAATGCAATAGTAGGCCCTGGTAAAGTTCCTCCTGCACAAGGGTGACTTTCACCAATAGGGAATACATTAATTTCCACCAAGCTCATTCTTCCGCACCAAGAAGTTGAGTGAAGAATGACACACTGAACAAGCCAGTGTCCCTACATGGATACAATACAAACACATTCATCCAATCCCCCCGTTGAACCACTATTCTCAAGTATCCGATTTGTGTTGAATTTGAAAGAATCTATGCACTGCTAACCAAGCGCAGAATTTGGCCTACTGAGAGGAAGACTATAACGCCTTCCATTTAAAAGGGATTCTTGTTTATTAAGGTGAAAATCAAATGAAGACCCGGAGGGCCAAAAGAGAAGATTATTGTCAGTCTGTTAACTATTTTACTGATGGCCACCATCATGGCGAATGGCACACCTACATTCTCTTCATAGAGGCAGGTTTTTTTCCCTCCCATTGCACTTGCCTATCGCTTATTTTGGTCAACTTACTGATGAACTTTGATAAATGATGTACAGTTCATCCATCTCCTAGCGTAGCACTTAGATGATGAATGGAGTACATTTGGAAAGCAGACCGAGGAAAAACATAAAATTGATATCCTAGTAAAAAGAAGAAAACTGAGCGCTGGCAACAGCGGCAAAGTTTAATAAGGAAAGATTGATGCACAAAATATTAGCTGAACAAAGATTGAGACGTTGAACAGCCAAGAAACAATGAATTCTGATTTCAAGAGCCATTCTGTAACTATGGGGCAATTTTGAGAAGCACCAAAGTCATTTAGGACTTTCAACGCGACTTGAGCTCCTAAACCCTTCTGATGCCCTTGAAAATCTCACACTAAATGCCCATCATGCTGACTTCAGAAGTTTTATTATGGATGGCTCCACAATTGTACACACTGAAACAAATGACAGCTAACTATTAGAGGGTGAAATTCACACTCAATGAAGGCAGTAATTTGCATGGGGGCCGCTTGGGATGAGGCAAATCACAGCATTGACTCTCCACCACTGCAAAGCTTGCCTCACAAGAAGTTGAGCCTAGAGAAGACTGAGCATATGTGGGTCTCCTTTATACATTACCAAGAGCAAAGTAATGTCCTGCCTCTTGATTAAATAAGTGTATAAGAATGGCCATACTGGGTCAGACCAAAGGTCCATCTAGCCCAGTGTCCTGTCTTCCGACAGTGGCAAATGCCAGGTGCCCCAGAGGGAATGAACAGAACAGGTAGTCGTCAAATGATTCATCTCCTGTCGCCCGTTCCCAGCTTCTGGCAAATAGAGTCTAGGGACACCATCCCTGCCCATCCTGGCTAATAGGAATTGATGGACCTATCCTCCATTAATGTATTTAGTTCTTTTTTGAACCCTGTTTTAGTCTTGGCCTTCACAACATCCTCTGGCAAGAAGTTCCACAAGTTACCTTTTCTGAACTTTTTCCAATCCAATATATCTTTTTTGAGATGGGGTGACCACATCTGCTGCAGTATTCAAGATGTGGGTGTACCATGGATTTATACAGAGGCAATATGATATTTTCAGTCTTCTTATCTATCCTTTTCTTAATGATTCCCCACATTCTGTTTGCTTTTTTGACTGCCACTGCACATTGAGTGGATGTTTTCAGAGAACTATCCACAATGACTCCAAGATCTCTTTCTTGCGTGGTATCAGCTAATTTAGACCCCCATCATTTTATATGTATAGTTGGGATTATGTTTTCCAATGTGCATTACTTTGCATTTATCAACTTGATAAAATGATGAAATCCCATAATCAAGACAATTCTCTAGCATAGCTGCAAGGTGAAGACATAATTTATCCACCCACTTGAACTCCACTATATTCAACAGAGTGTTTTCTTTATTGTTTCTGCTTCTCTAACCCAGATTTTCCAGATGAGTTAGCCGAGACACCAAAAGGACTTGTCCTAAATCACAGTGAACAAGTGGCTTAAAATGAAATAAAACAAAATCTTGGAGCACCCTCCCCACCCAAGATCACAGCCTTCAGTCCAAGTTCTACACAAAGCAGCCACTTCATGTCACTGAATTCACTGTGCAATGCCAACACCAAAATCCAGTTTTATTGGTTAAAATCTGAAATAAGAAGCCTTTGAACCTATCATTATAATCAACAACCTAGGAGTAAATCTAGGGTCTTGTCTCTGAATCATAAAGTCCAGTCAACCTGTCTGTCTCTCTCTCACACATGCATTTTTAATTATCAGCATCTCTATTTAACATATTATTCATAATATTATGCCAGCACGTCGCCGTCTCAACTAAGACAAAAGCGCCATTGCACTAGGCAATGTACAAACACATTATCTGTGACAGTTCTCACCCCCAAAATGTTTACAATTTAAATAGACATTACAGAACCAATGGACTGTTATCCCCAGTGTACAGAGTGGGGAAACTGAGGCAGAGAGGTTAAGTGATTTACCCAAAGTCACACTGGGAATCTGTGGCACAGCCAGGAATTAACCCCAGCTCTCCTGAGTCCTGGTCCAATGCCTTAACCACAAGGCCACCCCGTGTCTCTCTCTGATAGTAAAGCTTGGGTTTAAGGGGAAAATCTTCCTCATGTCAGACCTCCTCTCTTCTAGCTCCATTTTCTAAATTAAATTCTCCCAGACGTCTAGGATAGATTGATAAGCCATGTTTGTCAGGCACTCTCAGCAGTATTTAGGATCTTATCAAACATAAGAAATCAAAACAGTTAAGAGAATCTCTCTCACAAATAAGCTGCCGATTCAGTGCACGCCTCCAACCTAAGTATTTTAATCCCAGTGGCAGAAATCTTGAACACGCTTATAAACGCCACCAATTGTTATAGCGCACGCTGTACCTTGTTCTCAGATTCCCCTGCTGAGGCAGTCCATCATAGACTGATAATACATCAAAATCTTCCTCTAAGGCGAAGGACTGGAACACGAGCTGTATTCTGTTCTGCTCCTCAGCAGTGATTGTCCACGTGCAGTTTGCATAATTTGGATATCCGTACGGAAATCCTGGACTTTGTATCGTCCCGTTTGGGCCTTGAAAGACGTAGCTGCAGTTCTGGGCTGGCGAGAGAAAAGACAAACATGTTATTGTAGCAGACTTTATAATTCTACACCAACACCACCGTTAATACAGATTTCCTCTTAACAGAGCCAACATGTAGGTTGCTCATTTTCAAAAACTTGCTGGAGTATGACTTTTGTTCAGGTTGGAAATACACTTGCACCGTTAGAGCTGCACTCATCACACAGAGATCATAAAACAAGGCAGAGTCGTCATGAGGCAGATTGGTTTGGCACTTATTGAGGCCTGGGCTACACTTAAATTTAGCTCAAGCTAGCTACAGCATTTGGGGGGGTGGGAAATTCACATTCTTGAGTGCCACAGTTAAGTCAACGTAACCCCTCCAGACAGACGGGGGTAGGTCAACAGAAGAATTTTTCTTTCAACCTAGCTTCTGTCACTGGGGCACTGCAGGGTGTGAGTGGGTGGGGGTGATTGCCTATATCAATGGAAAAAATCCTTCAGTTGACATCTGAAGTGTCTACACTACAGTGCTACAGCGGCACAGCTGCAGCGACTGTAGTGTAGACATGCCCTAGAGCAGGCCTGGTATAAAGGGGATAGCCTGCTTTGGCTATTTGATTATTAGTATTATAACATTAATGCCTAGACGCCTCGGCCAATGTACAAGGAAACAAAGGTTAAGAGACATGGAAATTCTCCTTAGTCTACTTCACTTTCCCTTCGGTGTTACTTTAAACTTTGCAGGCTGTATTTCTGAAACATGGGACTTGTAATCACTGTAATGCTAGTTTGAGGTAGAACTTGAGTTTTGCCCCCACTCCTGTCCACACACACACACGTCTCTAACACTTCGAACTGAAGCTAGCTGGCCCCTCAGTGACACAGGCCGAAGCCCCAGTGTAGATGATGCTCCAGCTAGAAATGCAGTGATGCAGCAGTTTGATTTGCAACTCAACCGCTGTTCGTCTGATCACTCTGCGTCGCTCCAGCATTATTTTGTAGTGCGGTCGCTCTCACTAAAGCGAACTGCTGCAGCGAAGACAAGCCCAGGGAGGCAAATTCACCCCTGCTATGAAGAGGTACAACTCCTGCTGGCGTTCGTGGAATTGTGCCTGTTTACATCAGAGCTGAATTCCAGCCTCAGCAAGGGAATTTGGGTTTGTGCGATTAGCCAGTTGGCAACTCTACCTTTTGCAGGGAAACGCAGCGCAAAACAAACGCCGTGCTACCTCGTTATCCTGTGATCAAGTTGAGTTTGACTGATCACTGCTTGCTGAGTTTGCTGAGCTCTACAAAGCAAGTCGGGCTTCTTCCATTGATGCTAGTTTGTTTGCCCTTATTTATGCTGTTTATTGAGGATTTCACACTGAAATAGTTGAGACTGGAAATTATGGCTTTGATTTCTCATTACTGTTTTCCAAATCAGTAAAGTTATTCGCCCTTCTGAGTGCCAACCAGTCACAGGTAAAGAACGATAGTAGCATTCATTAAAGCCAGTTATAATTCGATTGGCCTACCTTGGAACTAAAACGCTTAGTAGAACCTGTTCTGTCCCTGCAAGATGAAAGCTCATATCTTTATGGAATTGCAGCAGTCAATCAGATGTACCAGAAGGGGAATATTTTTGTCCAGGGCTTATTTTACAAATAAGATTTAGGATAGCCCTATAATCCAGAGCGGTGGAGTAAATCTGACCCATTCATAGAACTCATTAACAAAGATCAAGAATAGAACTTTGCATTTCTACAGCACCTAGCATTTGAGGCTAGGTTTGCTTTGCAAATACCAAATCACAGAGCACAAGTGCAACCCCGGTGAGCAAAATTCATCCCCATGCACTCTTAAATTGCACTTGTTTGTGGACTTGGCATATGTGATGCATAAATCTGGTGCTGGTATTCTAGGCTGGGGTGAATACCCATGATCCTTTGTAAAGCAAGCGACATTAATCCATTTTACAAATTGCAAACTGAGTATAAGTCCACACTGGGAGATCCATAAATTGCCCTGACTCAGTTCCTCTCCCTAACCACTAGATCATATTCCCTTTCCTTCACACAGACTGTTATTCAGCAGGCATAGTGTGGATACATAATTTTATCTACAGAACACTTAATTTTAATCACGAGTAAATGCCACCTGAACAATTTGGGAAAATTGGTAAATTAAAAAGGCTGTAGCTATATAATTGTTGCTGGTATAAAAACTGTTGATGCTATTAGCTATCATGCTAACTAAGCATATTCAAGGTCAGAGACCCTGTGTTCCAAACACTTCAAAAGGTCATCGGCAGGACAAACAAGATGTAATCAATGTGGTTATGCCAGGATTGCCCTAACTCAGAGATTAAAGCCGTGAATAAACAAAAATCTACTTCCTCCCAAACCGATGGTAGCTGAAGAAACACAGTAAACGACAACAGAAAAAGCAGATACGGTTCTATAACAAACTAATCTACTGAAATAATTCCACATTCATGATTCCAGCCCAAGATGAGCTTATGCTTCTTAAAGACTCAGCTAACAGAAAATTGCCGACAATCTATAAGGCAATATACCTTCATCCGAAATAGCCAGGAACTGCGTTTATGTTGGAAACTGATGAGAACAGCTGGCAGACATGGGACATAGATCAAGGAACCGCAAGAGGTTTTACTCATACCCAATAATCTGGTTTAAGGTCTGAGTTAGTTCATTTTGGGTTTGATCACCAAGACTTGATCTAAAGTCTATGTTACAAGACTATCAAATGTTGCATTTCTCCTTTGAAGACTCATGGTAACAATTCTCTTTATCCCTTTGGCCCTGGGGCATCAATAAATACAGAGGAATGCATGTTTTAGTGAAACCCACACTGGTACCTTGAGAGCCCTGAGGGCTGTGTTGTTAAAGGGCCTTCTTGAGTGTGCCTGCCAGCACTGTGCACAAGCAGAAATCCACACTTTCTCATGCAAACTTGAACCCTCAGGGGAAACAGGAGCACATGTCCCGTGCAAGGGCAAAGGAAAGTCCCGGAACTCAGGGAAAAGCAGGGGCTTCTCCCGCCTAGTGCTCCCCTGGGTTGCAATTGGCTTAGCCATGAATGTGCCAACCACCAGGATGAACTTGATGGCATATGTGGGCTCCCCGGGCCCTCTACTGGATGGCATTGCAATCACTTAACTTTTGTATCACACACACCCTACACTTAATAGATTTGCCATTAGCTAAACCCAGATCAAGTCTGTGCTTTTGGAGAAAGAGGCTCTGAGGTCTATCCCCTCTCTCGCTAGGAAGTACAGCACAGTGATAACCATGAAGACTTAGGCAGAAGCCATGTTTTATAACGATACTGTAATGCACACCGGAATCAATTTCATTGTACTCTGAATACAGGACCAGCCCTTAGCACCTGCAGCCTCGTGAATCTGAGCTAGATCTACACTGTTCAGGTTTTGTAACATCTAGACGCTGCTTGCAAAATACACTATGGCCTAAGCAGCTATTTGGAGTTCAGCTGTTGCCTAGTATAACTACATGATCAGACCCACTCCATAAGCCTGAGCACAGCCACATAAGATACAGTTGTTACTTGTTAATCCGGTTGCTTGCATTTTCCTTAATGTAACAAACATTGCTGCAGCCCGTGCTAGGGAGAGTCAGGAGCAACCATGCACCATGAAAGGAACTCCGAATGGAGAGCAATATTTCAGTGATGGTTCTGACTTGCTTTCCCCAGCCCACAGGTTCTAAATGCGACTTCACTCCTCTCCCCGCAATACACATGGGAACGTAGGACGTGCCAGAGTGGATCAGACCAGTGGCTCATCCATATACCCTGCCTCTGACAGTGGCCAGTGCCAGATGATTCAGAGAAAGGTGCAAGAAACCCTGCAGATATTGAACAGCCTATACCAGGAAATTTCCTCCTCACCCCCATTAGTCAGAGGCTGGTTTAAGCTCTGAAACAGGAAGGATTAGATCATTTCCAAAGTTATTACATTGGGGGGGGGAGGAGGGTAGTATTTTTAAAGCACTTCCTCTGACACGCTGCCATTCCTAATTCAAGAGCCACAACAATGAATGAAAAAGGGTAAATAGATAAAGCTAACAGATTGGATGTCATCTGCCAGCCAGCCCTATGTGGCAGTGTAAATATTTATGTACTCTATTTCCAACTTCTAATACTACAGCTCATGGACTAGAGCTTCATGATAGCAGGAATCACATCAGCATACACACATTTGGATGGACATGACCTGTTTTGTGATGGAGGTAAACAAGAAAAGAGCCACTTCCACTCATGTTCTTGAAAATGGCAGCTGGTATTGGAATTCTGGAAAGTGTTCTATCATAAGGATAATCACAGATTTAAAACATGCATCTTATTAAAGGAATGTATTTCATTTTATTATGGTAACACCAACAAACAAGGAGCAGGACCACATTCTGCTAGGCTCTATATAATGAAAAGATAGATTCTAATCTCTTTGGGGCAAGGATGAAGTAAAAAATTAATTGTAGATGGCAGGATTCATACCTGTGCAGGGAAACCTCAGTTAGTATTAGGACCCTCAGCTGAAATTGAAAGAATCTGAAAAGTCTCATTTACTTCTTGCCTATTTTGTCCACTAAACAATGTAAACAGAGCAGTCAGTTTCAAGGTCTGGCTTTTGTGCACTTGCAAAATGATGCAACGACTGAGTTACAAACAAACATCTGGCCTGATTCTGTGATGCCTCATCATACCAACTTAAGGGAGCGGCTCCCTTGACTCCAACATGGCTGAAAAGAAGCACATTTTAAGTGAATAAAAAGAAATACTACATAAAAATCTCACACACACTCCCCCTATGGAACTGACTCCACAAGTTAGCATTGGAGCCAAGAGCTTAACAGTATCAGGGGGTAGCCGTGTTAGTCTGTATCTACAAAAACAACAAGGAGTCTGGTGGCACCTTAAAGACTAACAGATTTATTTGGGCATAAGCTTTCGTGAGTAAAAACCTCACTTCTTCGGATGCATAGAGTGAAAGTTACGGATGCAGGCATTATATACTGACACATGGAGAGCAGGGAGTTACTTCACAAGTGGAGAACCACTTAACAGGTTAAGAGCTTAAGAGCTTAACAGGTTTCAAAATACGATTGGCCATTTAAACGGACAGAAAACAGCCAGCCAGAGTTACATTAGACAGAATTATTTTTTTTAAAATGATAATACCCAAGCTTCACAGCATAAACCAAACTCGAACAGAACTTAGGAAGTAACCTCCCCATAAGCAAATGATTCCATAACTGCATCGTCCTCTGAAGTATCTGGTTCCAACTACTGTTGGAGACAGTATTCTGGACAAGATGGATGGCAGGTTTGACCCATTAGGTTCCCATGTTCTGAACCGTGTTAGTAACACTCAAACTAAGGGTTGTAGAATTATCGTCATTGCAGAAGGATTCAACTGAAAACAAATGAACAAATCATTTATCACATTTAACAATGAAGAGAGCCAGAGAGAAGTTAAGATTTTTAATTGACTATTTTTTTTAAACAAACATTGAGGGGCAAACCCAGCTGGAAGCACCCTTTCAATAAACTGGACTCTTCGGGCATATGGTTCCTCCCCCGCCTCATCTTAGTGTTTAGGCAGCATAGCTGAGTCAGACAACTTACATGTCCCAACACTGTCATTACAAATCTTCTCCTAGCTGTCAGATCAAACTAAAATCAGACAGAGCCACACCTGATATTGCCAGTGCGTGAAGTGCAAAATGCAGTTTCCAATATTTTATTGTCTTCCAGCCTCTTCTTAGGGCTTAAATTTACTGGGCCAGATTCTCAGCCAGTGTGAATCAACGTAACTATTAACTATGCTGATTTAGACTAGCCAAGGATCTGGCCCACTATATGGCAGAAGGGGGAAAGCAGAATTTATTTCGGCAGTTTCTCATAACACGAGCTGAGGCACTTAATGTCTCAGCAGAAACAAAAACTAATTTAACAACACTGAAGTACGGCAACAGCACAATTTTAAAAAAGGACAAAAATCAAATCATATGCATTGCCTCTCAGCAATGCAATCTATGGAGGATACATAGCCATCTTTTTTCCTTATTGCAGAAGGCGTTTAATGTTTTGACTTTCCTTAGCTATTGTTATTTACACTCGAATGTTTTTCTCTGGTATTGTTCTTTACTAGTCAATAAAATGTGTGAACTTCAAACAAGATACTAAAGTAAAACTAAAGCCACTACTCTGCACATTTTGCTTTCACACATATATGTTCCACTCGGACGTACAAAGAAGGGCGAGATTCTGCCGGCACTGAAACCGAGTAACTTTACTCACTGGATCTACTCATGTTACTACTCACAGTCACTCACACGCAGGTTTTGAAGGATCAGGGTCTTATAAAGTAACCCAAAACTCTTGGGTTACTTTAGTTGAGAGGGTCAAATTAAACAAGTAAATACTAAAAAGAGGTAAAACTTTCCCAAGTTGGCTTTTTTCACAGATTCTTGGTTTGAACAGTTTATCAGGAATTAATTTTTCTTACACACAACACACTGGAATCTATATCTACATAGACACAAATAGAAAGCTAGCTTCCTGGATGTGACTATGACGTTTGCCAACATGTATTCTCACACAGAGCACATACACAATACACACATTTAAGTCTCTTTTCAGTAAACTTTCAACTTGCCGTTGCCCTTAACTTAGCTTACAGCCTCATAAGCAAAGCCTGGTAATAAATAATGCAGAGAGATTCCATTTACTATAGAACTGTTAAAGTCCAGCAGCACTGAGGAGAACATATACTGAAGGGCAGACTGCCATCTCTGTTGCTCGGCTCCCACCAGTCTGCACAGGGAGCACATGGCTTTGCCTGCATCCCGGGGGGAGGCACTCCAGTGCCTGGCCCAACGGAACTCACAACGTAGCACCTGTGGCGGTGAGAGTTTTCAAACTAGCACCATGATGCAGCGATATTGTAAACCAAACCGGCTCTCCCAGATGTTACCTGAGCTCTCAGGGGGACCTCTGCAGAGAGGCATTAATTCTCATCCATCTCATCCATCTTTCACTCACATTCAGCATCATCGTGTGCTGTCTCACATAGCGCTGCCGGGACTTTGAGAATGGAACCCGTGTTCTTAGAGACTGGCTACTATCTGAGAGACCTGTCCCACGTGCACACTGATGCAATAGCCAGATGAAGCATTCAGTTCTAAGGACGTCCCAAGTAGACACACTGGGCACAGGAGATGAAAAGATAGAGGGCAATAATTTGCCATTGCTTGATAAAGATGGACGAATGAGGGGTTTATGCAAAATAAGATCTCTCCCTTGCATCAGTAGCTGGGGATGGATCACTTGAGGATTCCCTGTTCTGTTCATTCCCTCTGGGGCACCTGGCATTGGCCACTGTCGGAAGACAGGATACTGGGCTAGCTGGACCTTTGGTCTGACCCAGTATGGATGCTCTTATGTTCTTATGTACCACATCTTCAGCCTCAACTGAAACCTAATTATTTCACGGAGGTTGATAAGACTTTGGAGTTTTCTTCCTCCATAAGTGCCTCTGACCCTCGTGAATCAAGAGCCACAAGTGCCAGAATACCTGATTGTAACCATTAGAATAGTTTACACATGAACGAAGGGGATCCTCCATCAGATGAAGACTTTAAGTCAATATTGGATGCTCTTCTAAAAGATCTGCTCTAATCTAGTTCAACAATTCATTGGCTCAAATCAGAATTGCTAGGTGAAGTCCTATGGCCTGTATTACACAGAAGGTCAGACTAGATAATCACAATCTTTCTGGCCTTTATATTCTATGGATAGACTTTAGATTTCATCTCTCTGACCTCCTCTATGACATGGGCCAGAGAGCTTCCCTGAATTAATTCCTGTTTGACTACAGCAGATCTTTTAGAACATCATCCAAACTTGATTTAAAAATTATCAGTGATAGATAGTCCCCCACAATCTTTGGTAAATTGTTCTAGTGATTAATTACCCACACGGTTAAAAAACTGCACCTTTGTTTTCAGTCTGAATTAGTCTAGCCATGGGAACTTGCTTAAATAAGACAAACACAAGACAGGCCATAGGTTCAAGGAAGGAAACCTGCAGAGATGGAGGGGGAGGGGGATGCAGGGTTGGCCAACAAGATATGGAACATATGGAGTCGACCGGATAGAAGGTATCAAGTCAAAAGTTGGAAAGGGAGATAGAGAGATGTAACTACTGAGATTGTAAGCTCTCCGGTGCACAGACTATCTTTTTGTTCTGTATTTGTACAGCACCTAGCACAATGGGGTCGGGTCCATGTCTGGGGCTCCTGGGTGCTACCACAATACAAATCATAATAACGAATGGGGGAAAACATAACAAGTTAGAGCAGGGGGGAGCAGAGACCTAGGCAGGGCTGAGATTATGCAAGGCCTTGTAGATAAGGGGGAGGAACTTGAATGCTCCATCTCTACTCATCCAGACCATATCTACTCTAGTGACCAAGAAGCGAAAGGCTCCTTTGCCCATTCCCAATTCCCCAAGCCGACACAATGCTGCTGTGGGTTAACTCTGCACACTTAAGTGTGTCCCTGACTGCAGATATACTAAAAGAACCAGGATTGTTATTTAAGCTACTTTTTTTTTTTTTAAGGTCACTCCAAAACCCCTGCCCCGAGAGAAGTCGGTTTGGTTTGATGGTGTCACCCACGGCGACTGCCGCACCATAGCTGCACAGCCCGCAATTAGCCAATCAGAACGCTTGAGCGCGTAAGCCCCATTTTACAACAAATAATTGATGAGGTTTGTAATGTTTCACGGTCAGTTGTTCTGTGAAGAGTTCAGGTGCTCATCTTTTCATCACTCCAATGGGTAGGGACAGCATTTCTCTGCCAGAGTACTAATTCCTTGCAGCGCTGCCTGCTATGAAAGTAACTGCCAGAGCAAGCTATTCATCAGTAATTTCATTATCCTATCGAGTTCCTTGCATTAAACCGGTCTCTTCTCAGGCACACAAACAAGCAGATAAAATTGACCCATCTGCAGACAAAGAGAAAGGCTTCTGAGTGGCTTTAATGAACACCAGTTTCAAGAGCAGAACTCGGCCTACATGATGGAGGCATTTTCTTGCCCTAGAAAAGCAATTCTGAAAAAGGTTTGGCCATTGACAGAAAACACAAAGGCAATAAGTATCGCAGTATGAGGTGACGCATCTGAATCGCAGCACACAGTTAGATGGCTTTCAGTACAACTGGTTGAAAAAAAAACATTATATTTGCTGGAAAATATTTGAAATGAAATGAAAAAAATGGTTTCCTTCTTAATTCTTCCACAGACTTCTCCCCTCCTCCCTCCTTTCATTTTCCCCCTGGAACAAGAGGTGGAAAAGGGGGGAGGAAAGAAAGTAAATGAGACAAGATTTTTGTTTTTAATCAAAAATACATTGGAAATTTAGATCCTTCCCCACAAGAAAAAAAAAGTGAATTTTCAAATAAATAAATAAAAATGGAGCAGCGATAGCTCTCAGTTCAAATCCAATAGGCAGAGACCTGCAAAATTTGTATCCGCATCCGATCCACAAATTTGGTCTGCAGATATCTGCAGATTTGCAGGGCTCTACCAACAGGGCACTGCCTCAATCCTGCAACGAGTCCCAAGTCAAGCCCTATTTCAGGCAAAGGAGACTGCCTGTGAGGAGCCCATGTGGAATTCATTGCAGAGGATGGGCTGAAAATCATCATCCTAGGAGGCTGTATTGGTGATCTCTACAAAGTGAGTTTAGGGATGGAGGGTTTCCAACAAATTCCTTTAAAAAAAAAAAAAAACACCACCCACCACAGCTGGTACTAATTGGTCTCCCTTCCTGCACACAAGCCAAGGATTCAGCACGGAGGCTGAATGAACTCTTCCATGCAATGAATGCAGCTAGTTGGACAAGGAGTGAGGCAGGCTAGTAGCAGCAGGTCAGGGCTGGGGGAAGGGGAGTTAGCTTTCACTCTTGCTACCCAAGCTGTAAAGTGGCAGAAGACTTCCCTCTCCAGTGCTGCTAGCCTGATATCTTTGAGGACCAGCACATTTACTTCAAATCCATGATTTTGTGTTAAATGAATGCATGATGTAAAGAGAGTAGAGGGGAGAGGGTCTCTCAATATTACAGCAGATCCCTTCTGTCGCCTAATCCAAGGCACATACGGTTATATATAGACCAGTGGTTCTCAAACTAGGGCCGCCGCTTGTGTAGGGAAAGCCCCTGACAGGCCGGGCCGGTTTGTTTACCTGCCACGTCCGCACGTTCGGCTGATCATGGCTCCCACTGGCTGCGGTTCGCCGCTCCAGGCCAATGGGGGCTGCGGGAAGCGGCAGCCAGCAAATTCCTTGTCCCGCGCTGCTTCCCGCAGCCCCCATTGGCCTGGAGCGGCGAACCGCGGCCAGCAGGTAAACAAACCGGCCCGGCCCACCAGGGGCTTTCCCTACGCAAGTGGCATCCCCAGTTTGAGAACCACTGATATAGACCTTGCATAGTGACTGGTGGAAAGGGCTACATCAAATACAGAGGAACGATGGTCTAATAGTCAAATACATGACTCATTTTGTATATGCCAAAAAATGAAATGGATGCGATAACTGGCAGCTCTCCTGAGGACAGAGCTCTTCCCCTGCGCCCCACAGACAACCATGCAGCAGGGGCAAAGGGGAAAGAAATACCCACAGATGTACTATTTACTGTTTGTCATTCAGATGAGCCTTCACTGTGTTTTCTGTGCCCGTTGCATCCCCAGAGCCAAGAGTCAAGTCTGAAGAGAGGCCCAGATCACAAACAACCAATCCAGAACAGCCCCAAAACTCTGCAGCGGTTCACAGCTGGATTTAAATTTGGCCCAACTTTGTATTTCCACTTGTCTCAGAGGTTTATCACAAGAATGGGGCAAACGCAAGTGGGTTAAAAGAGGACCCCCCAAATCATTACTCAAAAACTTGAGCTGAACTTTTTGAGTTCCAGAAAAGTTTCATTCATCTGCTTTCCTCCTTCAGTCTTTCCTACATTTCTTCATTCTCTCTTGGAGCTGAAGCTCCAGAAGATACACCAAGAAAAAGCCTTGCTCTGGATGTTTGTTCCGCAGAAATTAAAGGAAGCAAAAAAGCATGGGACGTCTCATCAGAAAGCTGGTCGACAGGTTTCTATTTTGATTTTTCAGGCTCTAGGCTCAGTTAGTTTAGATACAGAGGCAGGTCCTTCATGCCCTTAGTTTCAAAGGTGCTACGACAATTTACAGCACTTGGTGATCTGCCCTCTGGATTTCTAGATGCTTATCCCAACTATGGGCATGATCCGAAGCCCAATGAAACCAACAGAAAGACTCCCAACAGGCTCTGGAGTAAGTCCTAAGTGCCCACCATGGACAGATGTAGAGCTTCAGTGACTTTAGTGGGGATCCATGCATGCACAGGGGTATGCTCACAGGGAACTCATTACAGGATCGGGGCCTAACATCGCAAACCTTTCAGGTGTTGCACACACTCCGTACTCACTGACGACAGCTGCAGTGGGAAGCCCTCACAGTATCTGTACCCTACCAGAGTTTGAAATATTGCTAATGAAATGCAAAACTATGCGGGATTTCACGTTTCATCACAATCTCTACAACAGACCCTTTTTGGGGGGGGAGGTGGCTAATTTTGCTAAGGTGCATACTTTTGCCAAGCACAAAATAAGCAAAATTAGACCTATTTCTAAGTAAAGAGTGATCTGCAGTGAAGCACAAGAAAAATGGCTTTCCTCCATCTTCTGTGCTAAAATGGCTCTTCCATCTAAAACCACAAATAAGACAAAGCTTTGGGCTGTTCCACTACATGCAAAGCCAAACATGTCTGTAAAAGCTTCTCTTAAAACCACCACCAAAAAAATCTTGCACAGCTGGAATGTGAGTCAAATCTAAACGTTATAACCATAGTAAGATCAGTCCATTGGTTCAATGAGACGTAACCTAAGATTGCAAGAAATTAAAGAAGAAAGCTCCTCTTAGTTTACTGAATGGAGGCAAAATATTTCAGTGAGCAACTAAGATGTTAAACTGATGGATCATTAGCAGGCCAAAGGACAAATTTTGCTCCCGGACAAATTGGTATAAATCCAGAGTAACTCCACTGCAGTCAATGGAGTTACACTGGGGTAAGCAAGAATTTGGTCCTATATCTGTAACTATCCACATGGGTTATGTGCCCTGATGCATGGAGTCACTGAAACATAATAGGTATGGCAGGTACTTATAAGTTACACAAATGGCAACTATTTGCTCAGGCACACAGACGTGATGGTGTTTCCTATGAAAGGAAGATAACACGTGCCCAGCAGGCTGGAAAAAGTGATAAGCCCACTTCCTTCCAACTCTCACAGATGGAAGGAAGACAGCACTGACGGAACCAGCACGTTCGTAACAACCAGCTCCAGACCTCAACTCTGGACGCTGCAGACCCCCTTTTGCCTTGTAAGCATTATGTCCCCATGCACAGTCCCTGATAAAACTCAGACCCCTAATGGTAGTGGCTCACCAGGCCTCTGCAAATGTTCTTCCTTGCTGGGGATTTGGTGTCCTCTGTCCTGGCGCAGATTAGATGCAGCAAACAGGCAGGCACTTTTTATTGCATCGTCACCGCACTCAGACAGGCCTGAGGAAGAGGGACTAGGGAAGGTCAGTTCTGGACTATCAGATCAAATCCAGGGACCCATCACTAATACTGCCACATTAGAAATAGCAGAATCATCTTCAGTCCCTTCCTGAGACCCACAGGAGAAAGAGGGCAGCAGACTAGATGGAGGGTCCAAAGCCTTGGAATTTGCTGCCTTCTTTGGAGAGGACTGGGAGTTCTGTTATGCTGATTTTTCATTGATGTAAATCAGTGCAGTCCCACAGCTGCTCTAATGCCAGGGTGGAATTAGATGCAAGGAGACCTGAGCTCAAGGGGGAAGGTGCTTGTAGGCGCCCAGGAACTGAAGAAATCTAGACATTAACTAACTAAAAATAAAATCACATCAAATAAGAACAACATTTCTCTGACGTATCGTAACTCCCAAAGCCCAGCAGATAAATACTTTGACACTTTGTTCTTTTGTCAAGATTCTCTTCCCCCACCCAAGTCACTGCTTGACTTCAAAGAAGCCTCAAGCTACTCTGGAAAGACGAGACAGATTCCCATCGGAGGAAGATCTGTTATCAGAGGGTTTCAAAGGCAAGAGTGCTTCTACCTGCATTAATGCTGCTGAAGCAAAAGGCTTGTGGCGTTGATGGATCCAAGAAGAAAATTAAACAGGACATATCTATAAAAGATGAGAATTTGTCCTGAGAATACAAAATCTAGGGGAAGAAAAATAAATCAAAAAACGAAGGGAACATACACTACATGGAAAGTACAAAGCTAATTAATATTATAAGCAAGGAGAGCTGGGATGGATGGCCTTGTGGTTAGGGAATATGTGTGGCACTATAGAAACCTAGTGTCTATTCCCAGCTCTGCTACATCTGTGACACTTTGGGTGAGTCACTTAACCTCTCTGTACCTCAACTCCCCATCTGTTTGTCAGTCTTGTCTATAGACTGTAGGCTCTTTAGGACCGGGGCTGTCTCACCACATTTGTACCACACCTTGCACAACGGGACACTGAGCTACAATTCCATTTTCAGAATGCAACAATTCCACAGTCCTCCCTCCACTGTGCGTGTGTGTGTGTGTACACACAGAGCACAAGACGCACACAAACAGGCCTGAATGTTCACCTCTGCATACCGATGAGAAGATATTGGGTGGCATGAGGGGGAACCTCCACCCAACACATAACAACAATCCCCCAAATAAAAAGGTTTTATGCTGATTGCAGCAAACAGAACAGCCTTTGCAAGAGGATGCACAATGCACAATAAGAGAACCTCAGCTACTGTTGCTATGACAATGCACAACACCCTTGCGCCTGTTCTTGTGCCCAGCTTTCTTCAAACAGGGATAAGCGTTACACATGGGTTATTCAGTGCTACAGCCTATCAGCATGCAGAGGACTTGCTCAGGTTATGGGGACCGACGTCAAAACGAGGTTAGTTTCTGCCCATACATTGTGAATGTTTGGAAAGTATAAACAGAGTGTGAAGGGAACAGCCGAGCTTTGCTTCCAGGGTTAAGATCGTAACTGCATCTGGTAGATCTTTTATCAAGGATTTCACTGCTGTTCTAATAATGACTATACAGACAGGGTATGTGCAGTATATTCATTAACTCTATTAGGATTAAGAATAACTGGGGGAAATTCTATGCCCTCTGCTATGCAGGTGGTGAAATTAGGGGTATGTCTACACTAGAAACTTAAAGCGACCTATATTAGGTCGACTTACAGCCACCACAGTAGGCATGTCCACACTACTCTCCTTGGGTCGGCGGTGCACAGCCTTCACCAGGAGGCCTTCCACCGACCTAAGAGGGGCAACGTGGGCAGCCGAGAGCCCAGTCTCTCTGCTCCGCTGGCAGCTCCCTGCCGGGAGCCTGGCTGCCCCACAGGCTCCCAGTGGGCTGCCCAGGACTTTTCACCTCCCCTTTCTTCTCTAGGAAGAAGGGGGAAGCCGACCAGGGCATCTCACGCCAGCTCCCCGCCAGGAGCGGGATCCAGCCACCCAGCTCTACAGAGGAGCGGGGGGCAACTAGGCTCTAGCTCCCCAGGTTTCTTGTCAATTTCATGGCTCCTGTCATGAAATTGACAAGACAGCCAACAGCCAATGTAAGTAACACACTGTCTACACACTAACATAAGCCCTACACCTCTCGTGGAGGTGGTGTTAGGATGCTGGTGTAGTAGGTCGCTTACATCGGCAGAAGCAAGGCTGTAGTGTGTACACTGACATAATTAGGTCAACGTAAGCTGCCTTAGGTCACCCTAACTGCGAAGTGTAGGCCAGGCCTGGATCATCATAGTGGTCCCTAATAACCAACTACCCATGAGTCTCTCTGATTGGGAGGAGAGAACTCTGCAGACGTTTATTGATTATACAAATATTTTGATGACTACAACAGGAGTGCGTTTGACTTCGAAGACCGATCAAAAGAATATTTTTGCTTATGCAAACTCGGTAATGCAAGTAGAAAGAAAACACTAGGAAATCCTTGCTCATTGAGGTATAAAATAAATATCTATTTCCCTGTTTATTTATACAGTTCATTTCCAACTCAAAGAATATTGCACTCTAGCTTTGCTATCTCAAATTGATGTGTACACACACGCACACTCACAATCACTCCACTCCACCCGCCATTGGTGCAGGATGAAATATCCCTTAAACAAGCAGGCAATGAAGAGGACTTTATTTAGTTGATGTGGCAGGGTGACTGTAAGGAGGTAGGCTAAAATCACCACCACGGGAATTTGGCCAGGAAACTAGTGGTATGTCTACACTGCAATACGCCACCTGTGGCTGGCCTATGTGAGCTGACTCAGGCTCCCGGGGCTATAACACTGCAGTGTAGATGCTCGGGTTCAAGCTGGGGCCCAGGCTCTGGGACCCCATGCAGGGGAAGGGTCCTAGAGCCTGGGCTCCAGCCAGAGCCCAAACATCTCTACCTCAATTTTACAGCCCAGCAGACCTGGGCCAGCCACAGGTGTTCTATTTCAGAGAAGACATACCCCAGGGCACCAGGGTTACCCTTTCCCACCCTCCATTACAACAGATGCCCTGGGGTGTTTACCAGAACTCAGCTCTACACTTCACCTGCAAACACAGAGGCCGATGACAGAGGCCATATTGATCATGTCATTTGGGGAGGTTCCTAACACATGCATGCCCATTCTGCATAAGGAGAGATTGTCTCTCCGTTCTACTAGTCTGAACTTGGCCAGACAAGGAAAGCTTGCTTGTGGGAGCCTAATGCAAGAGCCAGAAGTGGGTGGGGACTTGATTGTAACAGTGTCTCTCCATCTCCCGAAACTCACTCTTGTTTGCAGTTCTTGTCTGCCCGATCCTTTTTCTTAGCTGGTTTGCAGCATCGTGGAGTGTGACAAGCCTGGCTTACATCTCCTGAAAGCTAGGCCAACAAGGAGCGCCAGATACATCTTCCTCCCCTGGGAACCTTGCCTTCCAGCAACCACGCTTGGCTGCACATACACAACCTCCTGAATGTTTACGCTCGCAGATATCTGCTAGCCAGCAAGGTGCCCACAAAAAGGCCCTAGCCCTAGGGCACTGGCAACAAGTATATATCGGCCAGGTAGGCAACACGCTATGCAAGCTCTGTGTGGCCTGTCTACTGTAGGAAGAACTTCCTCTGACAGTAACGAAGCATTACCACCTCCAACATCGTCACGCTTTATACCAGCGATGCTGCATGTGGCGAGAAAAAAACAACACCACCCTGAATCTTTTCCACATTGAAGGGAACAAAGATTCGGAGTTTATGGATACTTGGCAACTGTCAGCAAGGCCATGTGTACCACAGCTCACCCCAGCTTCAAACAGAGCAGAGGTGTACCAGAGCCAGGCCCTAGCATAAGCAAAGCAAGCCATTAACATCCAGTGCTTTGCACCGCTGCACCAGCCTGAAAGCACAGTCAGCTGCACTAATACGAATCACAGGTTTGTGCCACCTCCCACTGAATGCAACAATTACCACACATATCCAAAAGGCACAGCCGTGTCTATGCTAGAGGTTCACACTGGGCCCTGAACCCCAGTGGGTGTAATCAGGGGAACCCCGCCCCCATTGCCACAGTGCAGACATGCCCCAAACCTGTGCTTGCTCCACAAGATCATTTGCACTCCTGGGATAATTGACAACCTGTCAACACAACACCCAAACACCTCTGAAAATTAACTTCCATGTGCTTCTGCTGCCACAAACCTTGGTGAGAATCGCAGGGAAAAAAAACCAAAAACAGGGTTGCGGTTCTTTCTTGAAAATCATATTGAATTCAATTCCACCTTGGTAGTGCATTCGGTGGGAGCAACAAAGGGACCATGTGCATGTGTGGACCCTAAGGCAGAAGCTGGCCCAAGATTCATGCTAAACTATTACAGCTGAAACATCGTGGAGTTGAAAACCAGAAGACAAGCAAAGTCAGCTGCTGCCTCTGAGAAGGCGCTTGAAATACATTCATACTTTGAACATTTTCCAAACTTCAAGTCAAATGATTGCCAACGAGGAGGGATGCAATTTTCTGCCACTTCCAAAGGGTTAATCAGACTCAGAACTTCTCTAGCTCTTTACATGGTCACGGTGTTATACAGCCGTAAGTATATAAACACCAACAGCCACCTGAGAGGTGGATAAGTGTTAACCCCAATTTATAGACAGGGTACAGAGATTACAGGAGTGGCCCTAGACTGCTTTACAAAGTCCAGGGCAGAAACAGGACTAGACCACGGGAGCTCCTTCCTCCTCTACTCAACCCACTTGCCCTCTAGGTGACAAGCAAGGGAGATGTGATAGGCAGGAGCCTTATGCTAACGATGTAGTCATAGCTTGCAAGAGAGATGAGCTTTCATCAGTCCAGGAGCCACGCCCATTTTAAGATCTACACATCTGCTGCATAACCTGCCACCCAGCGCTCTGTGCCAGCAAAGGGCTTTCATTATACAGGCCAAGCCAGCCAGGTTAGTTTGCTCGGTCTCCTTGCTTCCCCCCACACCCATACTACTCAAGTGTTCAGATTACATCTCCTGCTACTGCAATACTGAAGGCTCGGTCCCTCTGTCAGGTACAAACTGTAGCTGCACTAACAGGGCATCATCGGTTCTTACACTGATCTTCACAAGTCACTATGGGCTTGTCTCAGCTGGGAATACAAGTGGTCCTTTAAAAATACGCTCATCAACACATCTGAGCTAACACATTTTAAACACCACAGAGCAACTAGTGTAGACAGGGTTTAAATGTTAGCCCTAGAGTTGACTCTCCACTGCTCTGACTGCATTCTTAGGCTTCCCCTCTAGAGTAGGCCAAGACCAGTTAACACATTTTTAAAGGTGTCAAACCCTGTCTACCCTGGGTGCTGAGTGGTAAAAGTATGTTAGCACATTAGCTAACATGCTTTAAAATACCACTCGACACCTAGTACAGACAGAAGAGGTATTTGCAGAGCTGTAGGTTCCCTCAGCTCCACTGGTGCAGAATCCAAGTTGTTCACTGGGAAGTGTGAAAGGTTTCACACCTTCAGATCTCGGTGGACAAGCATCCAAGGCCTTGTCTCCACTAGAGGGGGCGGGGAGAGAAAGGCATAGTTTTAACGTGTTAGTTGGGAGAGGTAAACCTGGAGCTCCCACCCTAGGGATTACTCTGACCAGCTGACGTGTGAGAATTCCAACTTCCCTTGTCTATACTAGGATCTTAGCAGGTGTTAAAATACACCTATTTTCCTAGCGTAGATAGGGTCCGAGAGTTAAGACGCTGGCCCCAATCCCCCAGGGAGCTTCAGCAGCAGTTCAGAATGCACTCCATACCTTGAAGAATTTGACCCTACATTACTACTGCATTAGGCCTGCGATTAGGAGACCATGACTATGTCCACACCAGCAGTGCTTTACTAGGATAGAAATACTGGTGTACTTTACCAGCAACGCGCTCCTACTGTGCACATAGCTAAGCTGGGCTTTGTACCAGGACAGTAAAAACACCCTCCACAGTGAAATAAGCTATACCAGTAGAACTACAGCTTTGCCTGCATAGATGCATCGGAACTAGGGACTTCTGCCAGTCTAGCTATGCCAGTCGAAGATCCCATCTCTTTATACCCCGGACTGACATAGGTATGCTGGCAGAAGTCTGTAGTGTAGACCTGGCCTGTTAACTTATGCCAATGCACCTCCGGGCCCAATTCTCCCTTGCCCTGCACCCTGTACAGCCATTTACACCCCTAGAAGCAAGTTTCGAATGCTCCCTCTCCCCTTTGGCAGCATTTTATGCATACTGTAGCCTCGCTTTGCACTGGTGCAAATGGTTGTGCAACACACACACACACACGGAATAAATTGCCCAGGGAGGTGGTGGAATCTCCATCATTGGGAACTTTTAAGAGCAGGTTGGACAAACACCTGTCAGGGATGGTCTAGATAATACTTAGTCCTGCCTTGAGTGCAGGGGAGTGGACCAGATGACCTGTCGAGGTCCCTTCCAGTTCTATGATTCTATGATCTAGTAGCATTTTACATCCACTTTGCACTGGTTTAAATGACAACACAAGATGCAAGGCAGGGCAGAATCAAGCTCTCCCACTTTCTGGCTATAGCCTGGTCCACATCTTATTTTCATGCCAGCATAAATATGATGGTTAGGGGTTTGATTTTTTACCGATATAGTTATACAGGTACAACCCGAAGCTTGGGTGCAGATATACCAATAATAGTATCTTATTCTGGTATCATTTATTCCTCAGCCCATATGAGAATAAGATATGCTGGTATGAGCAATTTTATATTGGTATAATTGCATCTGCACTGGGGGTTGTACCACTCTACCAGAATACGTTAGAGCAGTGCAACTTTGGAGTGTAGCCAAAGTCTGAGACACTCTGGCTGGTGTCCAGCATTCCAAAATGTTAACATTTCTCTCTTCAGAACAATCACATCAGGCTGCAAAAAGTTCTCTTAACATGAGGGCATGCTATGCTCTTAATAAAAGGTTTTCTGGTAGCCGATAATAAAAGAGATCTAAATAGACAGACAAGCGCTTTCATCCAGAGGCAAGCCTGAGAAGAAACTCTGTGGAATCTACCAGAAGAAAAATGACGAGATGACCAACCCTCGGGGTTTGCACACAGCCCTCCTGCTAAATTTTGGTCCTGTTTTAAAAAAGCACCAAGGAACGTTTCATGAAGGTCTAACCCCTGGGCTGTTCTCATCCTGTCTCATCTGCTGAGGGACAGTGTCGAAAAGCTGTCTGCAGGCATTCAAGGAAGCCTGAAGGTCAAGGAACTAGAAACAAGGCTTTGCGTGCTTCATAAAGAGAGGCCCTAGTATCTTTCATCACAAATTACCATTCTAACCAGCTCCTTGACAGCCAACAGCTCAGTCCCTAATGTTGGGTTTTCTGAGATGCTGTGACGTTGCTAGGCATGGTTGCTAGGCAAAGGCACACATGCAGTTGTTTAACTGCAGTTCCGTCACAGGGCTGGCTATTAAAAAAAAAAAAAATACAGATACTTTTTTTTTTTAATTAATTTAAAGCCAAACAACTAGCCACCAGTTCGGAACCTACTTCGTCTGAAAATGACCTTACATGACAGGTTTACTGAGGGTCACAGATAACGCTGTTCCCCCTCTTCCTTTGCAGCATTCATGCCATCAGTATTCAGCAACACAGATTGCTTTCCGCTGCACCGCAGGGCACTCGGCCATTGCAGAAAGCCAAGGACAGTGGGGTGAGGAAGAAAAGAGACAGCACCAACCCGAAGCAGGCCTGACTCTTCCAGCAATGAGCCTCAGCCACAAAAATTGGACCTAGATTTTGATCTTGGGGTGCTCTGCTCCAGGGCTTTGCTTTGGGCACATCTGTAATATTATAACAAATCTAGTGGTTGTGTAAGTTTTCCCACTTGACTGCAGCAACAGGGATAGCACTTACAGTCTTCAAACTCCCACCTGTCCTGTTGCAAGCAACCATTTTTGGGTTTTCTCCACACACACACACACACTCTCTCTCTCTCTCTCTCTCTCTCTCTCTAAACTCAATGACTCTCACCCTACATGGCAGGAAGTCCCCTGCAGGACAGATAAAATAAAAGCTCCTTAACTAGATCTTCCTGTTCCAGAAGCGTGAGCCATTTCCACATGAACTAAAAGGGGGGATTATATTCAGCTCTGAGAAGTGTGAAGCCTAAGCCACATGGCTGAACACTTCTCACTGCCCTGTGCTGGATGAAATGAGTGCACAGGTAGCACCGCAGTGGACCTGATTCTCCATTGCCCCAATCTTGTGCAGTCATTTACAACAGCACCAAGTGAGAGTTTCACATCATTCCCACGCATCACGTAGAGGAATGCATACGAGAGTCGAACACTAACCTTCTGCTCTGGTAGCATTTGCACAGGTGTGAATGACTGCACAGGGGGCAAAGCACTGAAGAATCAAGCCCAATAAGTTAAACAACTTCTTTGGAAACGTCGAACACGCGAAGTGAATGTGCTCACCCAGAGCGAATCTTCTGTGGCAGATGAGCCTTGCAGGGCACTGATGCAGGCCAGCCTTACACAGGGAATATTTCAATACGGATGAATTAAAACAAATCAAACAACAACCACCACCTCTTCTCCTCCATCCAACCTTCTCCAGCCACTGAGACGTCTCCACTCTTAAAAGAGTTCGGACAACTTTTTAAAAAGTTCTCTCCTTTAGCCTAACCTCCAACCACCAGCCAGATAAAATAAGAATGAACGTGAGCCCAACTGCAAACGCTGAACACTTTTTTTTTTTTTTTTTTTTTTTGGTGGAAGCTCTGAGCTTGCTTTGATGCTTCTCGGGGTTCCCAGAGCTCTGAGTTCCCCTACTGCTATGTGCCCTCAGTGTGGACACTTGCAGTGTTCACAGATTCACTGCTTCCAAAAGGTGCAGTGCACCCCAGACTTGCCAGTTTCATCTCAGACCACCACTTTGCTGAACACTTAGCCATGAGTATAGTGAAAAGAAATATAAGTTTATTGAATGAAGTACAGAGAGTCAAGTGATAGAAAGTATTAGACACAAATGATTACATTTAAAATACAACTGACACATGTTCTAGATCCTAGACTTACTTAACTAGATAGTTTTATTTCTTACAGAGCAATGCTCACCCAATGCTCTGCCAGCTTTTAAAGCTAGGCTTGGCTGTGCCCTCCGTTCATAAGGCAAACCTGCTATTCGCTTGCCTCCTTAATGGGTGTACCTTAGTGAAGAACCCCCAATGTACACCACCAATCCATTGCCTTTACCCCTAAACAGGAACGTCTCCTGCCATTTGTTTCTTCCTGTAACATTTCCTCTTTGAAGATTTCACAAAGTCTTGATTAGCATTTGGCTCAGTATACAAACAGGCATTCATTGTGAGGTAGACAACGCCCAACCCACATGACCAGATAGAGATAAGCAACTGTTACCTCTTGCTTGAAAGGAACCTATCCGAGATGTGTCACCTCCTGGTTACCTGCCCTTATGAGCATAATTTTCAGTACAGACACAGAACTCCTTAAATATAAGCCACACACACATTTCACAGTGATTACGATGACCAGTGGGCTACTGGCACATGCCACCCTTTAGTGAATTATAATGCATGTATCCGACCAAGGGGATCCTTATGCAACTCTATGCACCTCCTGTGCCCTCTGTCAATTGGCATCAAAAGGTTCCTGGGTCACACTGACCTAAGATCCCCACCCTCTCCACCAATCATAATTTTTCATTTTCGCTTCCAGGTCCAAGATGGGAACGGCATGCTGATTCAAGTTGCTTCAGGAAGACAAATAACCTGTGGGATAACTCAGCCAGGGAGGTAATGAATTCTCCAACACTTGGAGTCTAAATCATAGTTGGATGCTTTTCCAAGAAATGTGATCTAATTTAGTGGTTCTTTACCTTGTCCATACCCTGACCACAAGTTACAGTATCCTCCTGGCAGAAGTTTCAAGAAAGTGGAGGGTGGGTATCATCTAGCTATAAATGAAAGGAGAGTGGTTGCAACCCCCTAAAGCCCTCAGTGTGTCAACAACCAAGGATGAGAACTCATGCTCTTGTTTGATCAAAAGTTGTTGGGCTAAATGCAGGAATCACTGGGTGAATCTCCATGGCCTGATTTACTTAGGAGTATCTAGTTTGCCCCTCTAATGTTCCTTTCTGGTGTTAATACCTGCGTGAGCATTCTCTGATGGAAAGGCACAGGAGAATACCAAGGCACTACACTAAGATTACAAATGGAGGAAGCATGGTCTGGTCCTTGAAGCAGAAGTCAGGACACTAGCTCATCAGCAATGAGCTCTTCCGCAGAGTTTCTGAATGACCTTGGACAGGTCACTGGCTAAAGAGCCCATACTCAACTTTCCTAATTCACAGGGCTGTTGCGTAGATTAATTAGTGTTTCTCAAGCATTGTGATATCCTCTGTTGGAAGTTTAAAGAATTTAAAAAAAAAATGCCACTGATGAGACTATTTGGCATTAAAATCCTTAATGTTTGATAGAACTTCCTAGAATACGGCAGAATTAAGCTAGCATGGTGGTGATGTTCTGACCTAACTACATAACATAACATGTGCAGGTACTAAAAACTCCATGAAAAAGGATGTTCTCACTGTTTCTGGCCCATTAGGAGGCACTCATGAGGCTGCAGATGCAACCAGTTCAGAGAGCTTGGATAATGTGCAGAAAAACATGTGAACACGAGAATGCTCCTCTGTGCCCAAATTTTGAGCCTTCTGAGGTTCACCATGGAGAGTGACAGCTGCGTGAAGACTCCAAAAAGCTTTTAGCAAATAAAATATAGCTTGTCTGTTTGTGCCTCCTGAGTTTGCTTTCCATAAACTCATCTACTACAATATTCATGTTGCAGGAATGCCCATGGACAGCAAATGTTAAGCAATTATTTTTGAAAATTAAATTGTAAAAAAAAAGGCTAAAGTGGGTTAGGACTACACGTTTTGTCTAAAGCTTTCAAAAAACACTTCTGATGAAAAGTGATATTTTTCTACCCATGCTGGTAATACTCCATTTCCAGAGTTAGCGTCATCTAACCAAGACATAGAAATATCACCATGTGACCCACATACCCATTTAAAACAAGCCAATAGAAGTTGGCTTCTGAATATTTGCAACAAATCGAACACTCAACAAACCGTTCGAAAACTACCAACAGCCCTGTAATCATTTGAAGAAATAATTTTGATGAAATTGTGAACTTTGCACGGTCAATTCACACACAGGGGGAAAAGAAGTCACTCACTACACGTTATTTGCTTAACTACTGACAAGCAAGGCAGTTATCCCAATATTCTGCCCAAATGGCCTCTTCTCAAGAGACACAATTTTCTCCCTTCAAAAACTCTTTCAGAATTGTCTCTTAATCAATCCCGACTGCTCCCTTAGCTCCACGACTCCTTCCTACATAGCCTTTGTCAGCATAATAGTAATAATATCAAGTACTTATAGAGCCATTTTCATCTTCAAAACACTTTACAAGCATTAACCAATTAATGCACATTCTTCCCATGCTGTCTCCAGTGTTACTCAAATCCACATTAGGTTTTCTCTGTGATTTCCTGTCACGGTTTCTCAAATGTCCCTGGTTATCCTCTAACAGGCAGCAGCTTCCTTTGGTGTTTCTTCCATGTCTTACATTTAGAACTGGGCCAGAGCTGGCAGAAAGTTCCTACATTCCACCTTGTAATAGCACAATGGCTTTGAATCCAAACTTATAGGTTCAAACATTTTTGATGCAGAACCGGCAGCTGGCCCAAGAGAGGAAGGACAATCTTGTGGTTAGGGCACTAGGATGGGAATTAGGAGATTTGGGTTCGATTCCTGCCTCTCTATACACTCCCTGTAAGACCTTGGGCGAGTCCTTTAGGGTCATTTTCAAAAGTGCCTAAGTGAATTAGAATCCTAAGTCCCATTTTTGAAAGTTATTTTGGCACTTGGGGCAGATTTACAAAGGCATTTAAGAACCAGAAGATGCAGGCAGACGTCTAGTAGGATTGGCAGAAGCGTCTGAGTTTGGCACCTAACCTGTTTAGGTGGTATGGTACACCTCTACCCCGATATAATGCGACCTGATATAACATGAATTTGGATATAACACGGTAAAGCAGCGCTCCGAGGGGGCGGGGCTGCGAGCTCCGGCGGATGAAAGCAAGTTCGATATAACGCAGTTTCACCTATAACTCGGTCATATTTTTGGCTCCTGAGGACAGCGTTATATTGGGGTAGAGGTGTATTTCCTGCTAGGCATCGAAATACCCTTGTCAGTCTGGCGCCTACAAGGCTAAGTGTCGCTGGTAGACTTCGGAGCTTTTGAAAATGTCACCCCCTTCCATCAGTAAAATGGAGACAATGATACCACACTTTGTCTATTTAGATATAAGTTCTTTGGGGCTGGGACTGTCTCATGTGTCTGTGCAGCACCAAGCATGCTGGGGCCCTGACCTAGGTGGGGGCTTCCAAGCCCTTCTGTAATACAAACATTTTAATAAGAATAATACAATCCAATTTCAAATGGGGTTTGCCTTGAATTGTGAAATCCACTTCAATTGGAGAGGGAAAGCAAAACTCAGAGCTGAGCACCATAAAAATTGAAACGAAAAGGTTTGCACAAACTCCCACAAACCGACTCCACTCATGGAGGCAGAATTTTTATGCAGCCTCATTTATAAAGGCACTAATTATTAACCCCAAAACAAGTTTTTCTATTTGTGTTTCAATTATTTTGCGGCAGAAGGATATTTGCATTTAAATGGCTTACACGCCATATTCAAACATATCAAGTCACTTTCAGCTCAGATGGTGAGGGTCCATTTCTCTGAAGAGAAAAATAGAAAGGGGGGAGAAAAAAAAACAGGATTTAGTTTTGAACCATCTGACAAATCACAGAAAAAGGCTAATTTACAGATTCCTGCCTGTTAGAGTCTCATTCTTGCTTAGTTTTTGTACTCTTATTTTAAAGAAAACAAAAAGGCGTCACCCTGGGGGGACAGATTTAAAGCAAGCTGTGATTTCATTCATCTCTATTAACTATGAAGCAAAGTGTCCATCTAGAAAGGTCAATGAACTCTTAAGGTCTCTGACCTAGTTCCACCTACCATCAAGCTAGCTACGTATATGGCCTCCGTATTAATAAATAATACCTACCTCTTATGTCACTCTTTTCATCAGCAGTTCTTAAAGCACTTTACAAAGAGCTCAGTATCACTATCCCCATTTTATTGACGGGGACATTGAGGCACAGAGCGGTGAATGACTTGCCCATCATCATCCAGCAGGCCAGTGGCAAAGCTGGGAATAGACTCCATCACTTTGATGCTTGAAAGTCTCAAAAACGTTTTACCCTCGGTGAGGCAGGAAAGTGCTATCATCTCCATTTTACAGATGGGGAACTACATACAGGGAGATCATCAACTTGGGAACACGTTCTTATTTAGAAATGTGTCTGACCTGAGCTCAGGTGGAGTTGCAACCATTGTTCTGATTCAAGTCTCTGGTAGATGTCCCTAAGCATCAGTGTAGCAATCTGATTGTTTCCATATCTATGCAGGATTTACCATTTCCAAAGCATTAGTCTTGCATGTTCAGTATCGGTCATAGACACATTTACAGACCATTACTGTAGCATCCGAGCATCACCCAATCTTCAGTTATTTATCCTCACAACTCCCCTGTGAGGCAAGGCAGTGCTGTTATCCCCATTTTACTGATGGGAAATGGAGGCACAGAGAGAGTAAGTGACTCGCCCAAGGTCACACAGGAAGTCTGTGGCAGAGCAATAACTTGAACCCAGCTCTCCTACACAGTTCTAGGCTAGTGCCCTAACTACTGGACTACTTTTGCCGGTGACTACTGCCCAGTTTCTTAATGTATAAAATTATTGTCCTTGGCAAGCTCAAATATCACCCTTTTAAAAAGCACTCGGTTATTCGCTGCTGCAATTTACTTATTTTCTCATCTATACAAAAGCACATGGGACATTTATGAAGTGCTTTGAGATCTTCCACCAGAAGCACTACCATAAGTACACAAATGCTAACTTTTACAATACAAAGTCATCCGAATTACAGAGAGACATACAAACCATGGAAAATACTGCCTGCAAATATTTGAGATATGAATCAAATTTTGTCTTAATTCTATTCAGGACTCGTGTGTGTTTGCTTTCTGAGAATATTCCAGCAATGGAGCTTTACAAGCAAATAGGAAATATCCACATCGAACAGTCACTGAAAGTGAATCTCACATTGTATACTAAATTGCAAAATTCACAACTCACTCTGTCCAATCTGGGGACAGAAACAAGAGCACATGACTTGTGTGGCTAAACAACACAGTTCAAACTTTCGATTTGAGAGTATCGGCAACACACTTTGTGTTAACAGGCTAAGAACTGTTTGCAGAATAAAACTTTATTTAACTGAATGTTTGAAATGATTGTGGAAATTCCCAGTCTCTTCATGGATCATGCACACAAAGTAAAATTTGAATTCTTCATTGCAAACTATTAGCTCTGCTCTAAACGTAAGTGCTCCTCTGTTCAAATTATTTCTTCTTAACCGACTGAGGCACTGAAATTTGACTTATTTTAGCACATTGGAGTCAATAGATCCTTTTAAAGAAAATTCTCGCTCATCTTGCATAGTTTACACACAAGTATTCCCACCGACTTCAATGAACTACTCACATGCGTGAGCTGTAAGTACATGTATCATGCTTGCTGGTTTGTGGCTTACATGTAGGTCTAAATAAAAAAGGTCTTGGAATCTGTTTCCACGACTATCATTTAAAGCCTCATTTTCCTCTTTATACACATTCTATTTAATCCTAGTTCTCAACCCAAAAAAAGATCAATAGCTCTCTTCTCGAATTTACATAGCTTTCAATTGAATAGTTAACACAGGGTGAACTTTTTAAAATATATGTGTGTCTCATTTTCAACCTGTGCTTCTGAAAAGAAAAATAATATCCCTCAGTTTGATGTTCCTAGGGGTGAAAACGGCTATAATTTATTCTCTAGTTTAAGACTGTCACAGTGATTAGCAGGAACAAATGACAGGCCCTTCTGTAAAACATTAGCTGCTTGCTCACTTAAAATCCTCTGAAATAGACTCGCTCTTCACACAGAGCCCACAAGTTGGGAACTGATTCTGCTATTCATCCACACAGCCTGTGCCACATGGACCGCACAAGAGTCCGTTCCATGCCATGCTCATGTAAAGGAACCGCGAGTAGGATTGAGGGAAGGTAGCTGAGTCTTCTTGGCTTCTCTGTCAAACGCACTGCTGCTCTTCTTTCCAGATGCTGAGGGCACAAGGGCTTCATCCAAAAGCCACTAAATCAGCCGAGAGACATCAACGACCTTTGGCTCTGGCGCCAAGTGCCCATTTGGAGCTGGACTATTTAAGGTACCTCTAAGGATCCTGTTACCTTAGTATCATAGAAATTTAGGATTGGAAAGGACCTTCTGGATCATCAAGTCCAGTCTCCGGCTATCACAGGCAACCCTGTCATATAATCCGATCTACAAACTTGCCAAGCTCCATCTTAAAGCTACGTAGGTGGGTGGTTCCCATTACTCCTAGTGGAAGAACATTCCAGAACCTACTTCCTCTGATGGCTAGAAACCTTCTAATTTTCAGCCTAAGTTTGCTCATGGCCAGTTTATACCTATTTGTTCTTTTGCCAACATTGTCCTTTAATTTAAATAGCTCTTTGCCTTCCGTACCGTTGACCAGCCTCTGGCATTCGGACCATCTTGTTGCCTAACCCAGCTCAAAGCAGAGCTAGAGAACCAAGGGGTTAAAAGGTTGCTGTTGTGAAATGTTACAGTGACAAAGTACCGACAAAGCCTGAAATGTCATGGGTGACATGAATACCAGTCCCCTACAAACTGATCTGAGAGCACCTACTTATTTCATGCGGCCTTCAGGACAAGAACTGTTGTCTGACACTATTCACCTAGGATAGAACCAAATGATCTAGAAGTGAAAAACTCCCTCAATCTTCCACCAACTTGAACAACAACAAAGTTGCCATGAGTGACTTTTTTTCTCCAGCTATTCTACGCTGTCAACTAACGTCCTACCACTATGCCCCATCCCTGGTCTCCTTCCATTTTTAAATCTATGTCAATCATTTTCTTTACCAGACCAGCTGGAAGGATTCTGCAGAGGAATGTAATTTTACATTTAAAAGCAAGTTCTATTTACTATTGATCTACTTGTGTGGTGATATAGCTTTGGCATACTCCATTAACAGAAAATACGATGTTTCATCTTGACTGCAAAATTGGAGCCTAATTCTGCAGAGGCTTAAACATGTAAGTAAGGGGACTGCTCATGGCCTTAAGTCTTTTCAGAAGCTCTCCCTTGAGTGTAACATTTTAAACATCTGATTAAAAATAAAACATTGTCATCAGGTACAGCTTCCCCACGTCTCTAAAGATGAGCATTTCAAGAGGTGACACCATTTTATTATTAAACATGTTGCATCTTTCTCTGATGCTTAACTTTAATGAAAATATTCCTGGATGGCTGCTGACAGATGTCCAGGGTCCACAATCACTGCCTAACCTTTATATAATGGACACAAGAAAAACAATAGAGAGACGATCAATACGCTGTGTGATATGAGCAACATCTTTAAAAATGCTGTCGGTTCTTAAAAAGCACGGGGGTTCATTACATTTACCAGGAAACATGCTTCCTATTTGGAAGGAAATACATTTTTTTAAATAGTATTTTTCAGTATATCCAACGGGAAAGGAATATTGAATTGTGCCTTTGTAGAAATGAGCTTCCACTTTTCTGTGCCTACAACTTGACATTAACGTCTCATCAAATGTCAGATCAAGCATTGTTCTAACAGTGGGTCTGATTCTCCTCTTACATACAGCAATGTAAACCAGATGTAAATCCACTGAACCCAATGGAGTTTCAGAGACATAAAACAGGCAAGGGAGAGAACAGAGTGAGGCCCAGCTACCCCTTACATTTTGATGATGCAAGGCTAGCTTTCCTCAATTCAACTAGGAGACCGTTAACAAAGGAGTCTCACGGTAAGTGATTAGATCTCTTAAGTTTGGGAACACTGATTCGCACACTGCTAACAAAAGAGGAGGTTGGGAAAGTGTAACAAAATCTAAGAAACTGCACAATGGTTTTAGACGGAGTGTTTTTCCTTGCCAGAAAGATACAACCTTTTACAGTGATCTGGGTAGAAAAAATAAAAATAATCCTTAAAAAGGCAGCCTCTCTAAACAGCTATGGATTTATGCAGTAATCTCCAATACAACACTCACTAGTTTCTGTCTCCACAGAAGCAGTGGTTCATCCACAATCAATCCTAATTCTATCTTACTTTGAAACATTCTTATATTTTCCACCACCAACTTAATAAAAGTAGAGTTTCTAAATCTTCTTGTCTTCCTTACTAAATGAGGGAAAACTTCCCGTAAATATCTATGGTACCTATCTAGCCGCAATCACCGTAGTATAACTGGGTTAAAAAACGAATTAGATAAGTTTTGGAGGATAGGTCCATCAATGGATATTAGCCAAAATGGTCACGGGTGCAACCCCATGATCTGGGTGGCCCTAAGCCTCTGACTGCCAGGTGCTGGGACTGGATGACGGGATGGATGACTTGATAATTGCCTTGTTCTGTTCATTCTCTCTGACGCATCTGGTATCGGCAACTGTCAGAAGACAGGGTATTGGGCTACATGGACCACTGGTCTGACCCAGTCTGGCCATTCTTATGTAGTAATGATTTTTCACAATCTTTAATGTACTTATCCTCACAACATGTAGGGAAGTGGTCTTATCCCCATTTTACAGATGGGGAACTGAGGCACAGAGATGGTAAGTGACTTGCCCGGGACCACACAAAATCTGTGGCAGCGCAGGGAATTGAATCCCAGTCTCCTACAGACTAGGATAGTGCCCTAATCACTGGACCATCTTCTCTATCAGTATCCTACCACTGCAGTGATCAGAACCCAGATCCTTGATGTTTAAAAATTCTTGTCCTTGACAAGTTCCAATCCCATCTTTTAAAACAGTGGTTCTTAACCTGGGGTGCGAGATGCCCTTTCTGGGGGTGCGAGACATGCCAGATTTTTTAGACTGTGTTTTCGATTATTTACAAATTAAGCTCAGGCACGTAAGTACAACTACTTTGTTTCATCAAACCTATGTATTTATTAACATTATACACTTTTTAACGATTACTGTAATACACAACAAATATATATATCTAGGCTTAAGGGGCGAGAGAATATATTTTGAGAACCAAAGGTGTGCAGGCTGCAGTAAAGGTTAAGAACCACTGTCTTAAAAGCACTGAGTTACCCTGTAACAATTCTCTTCTTTCCTCACCAATACTAACGTGCCTGGGACAATTATGAAGTGTTTTGAGATATTCCAGCAAAAGCCACTACCATAAGTACACAAACGTACAAAGAGTCAGGCAAACAGTGGAAAGTCTCACCTGCAAATCTCTTTTCGGATAGTAACCAAATTCTGACTTGATTCTATTTTCAACCCTTTTGTGTTGGCTTTCTGCAAATATTCCAGGATTTGAGCTTTACTAGGAAACAGAAAACTTCTACTCTAAATAGTAATTAAAACTGAGGCTCAAATTGTGTATTAAATTGCAAGAGTCATAATTCACTCTGTCCATTCAAGAAACAGAAACAAGAGCACAACGGGTGTGACCGATCAACTGTGCAAATTTTGAACGGTGAGTATCTGCAACAAGCTTTGCAAACCAGCTTAAGAACAGCTGGCAGAGTAAGTCTGAGAATCATTTCAAAAGCCTAATTAGTTTGAGAATTTCACTAACGCTGTTGTTCCCATTTTACAGATGGGGAAATGAGACTAAGTGACTGGCCCAAGGTTAGACAGAAAGTCGGTAGCAAGTCCCAGACTAGTCATCTAACAGGTCAGTCTTTCTTCCCTGTGCAATTTATTCAATAGTTACCAACTTTGAGTTTTCCTTGTACCTTTCTCTGAAGAAGTACCACGATCAGAGACAGGTTAGCAGACTAAATTGTCCATTGGTCTGACTTGGTCTGGCAAGAAGAGATCAGTGTAGCTTGAAAGCTTGTACCTTCCACCAACAGAAATTGGTCCAATAAAAGATATTACCTCACCTACCCTGTCTCTCTCTCTCAATTCCTGTCTTGTCAGTGTGAGGCGGCTGCACGATTTATACTAGAAGAAATCTATGGCTTTAAAGATAAGTGAGGGAAATCCAAATAAAGTAATTTCATTAGGATAGAAAAGGCTTAACATTTCACAGAGCAGGTACAAACAGCAGCCAACTGCACTGATCGTCTCCCTTTTCTTTTATTTTAAAAAATGTTCTGGATAAAGACATCTTCACTTGATATTCATTGTTGTTTTATCTGCCTTGAAATGAAGACTGCAGGCACTCTGATAAATGGATTGAGAAACCATAGCTCCTGTAAATGCCCCCGGATCCGCTAGCGTGAACACAATATTTTCATATAGAGACAGTGTCTCATGAACATCTCCTCTCCCATCAACAGTTGCATAACATCCCTATGATGTAGTCCAGTGGATCAGATCCTGGACTGGGAGTCAGAAGATCTAGGTTCTATTCTTTACTCTGTTAATTTGGGAGACTCCCTTTGCCTTTGCTGCCCATCCGACTTTCTGCTAACGTAGATGTAAGCTCTGACCGCCTCTCGATGTTTTTATGCTGCCTAGCACAATTGGGCTCCACTCCTGGTTGGGGCCTCTAGCCAGGGCCGGCTCTAGCATTTTTGCCACCCCAAGCACACACACACACACACACACACACAGCCGCAATCGCAATCCGTAGCAGCTCTACCGCCGCTTCATTCTAGGGTGGCAATTCGGCGGCAGGTCCTTCGCTCCGAGAGGGAGTGACTGCCCCGCCGCCGAACGGCTGCCGGACGTGCCGCCCCCTTCTTCATTGGCCGCCCCAGGCATCTGCTTGCTACGCTGGTGCCTGGAGCTGCCCCGGTCTCTAGCTACTAGCATAATACAGTAATAAGTGTCAACAACAGTGATTCTTTACATGGGAAAAAAAAAGACTCCTTAGCAAAGCATTTAAGTTATTGTTAGTGTCTTTTAATGCAATTTGGCACCTGGAAACGAGGAGCAGCCAGGACCATGTGACCAGCTAGATCTCCCTGGACCACCAGCATAGTGGCCCATACACCACTGATGGACCAGTCCAGATATCCCACTTTGGGAACTCTGTTGAAATCCTGGTTTGTGACTTATCTCCAACCAGGGCCGGCTCCAGGGTTTTGGCCGTCCCAAGCAGCCAAAAAAAAAATTAAAAAAGCTGCGATCACAATTGCGATCACGATCTGCGGCAGCAATTCGGCGGGAGGTCCTTTGCTCCCAGGCGGAGTGAGGGACCGTCTGCCGAATTGCCGCTGAATACCTGGACATGCCGCCCCTCTCCGGAGCGGCCGCCCCAAGCACCTGCTTGCCAGGCTGGTGCCTGGAGCCGGCCCGGTCTCCAACAGCACTCTACTGTCAGACACGACCACCCTGTGCGAGTGGCCAGCTGGGGTTCCTGTTACCATTAATCCATCTTGAATGTTTAGACCCTTACAAAACATTGACTCAAAAACCTGCAAATTGTGCATGCAACCTGTCTGTCATTACATGTCCCCATCTCAGACATCCTCCCACACGCCATCTGTTTGTTGCATATTATCTTCATTTAGACTATAAGCTCCTTCAGGACAAGTACTGTCTCTTACTACATTATCCAGCACCCAGTACAGTGGGGGATCTGATCCCAACTTGGGCTTCTGGATAATACCACAATATAAATAATAAAACAGCGTGCTTTGCATGTGTTTATAGGAGTGGGGAAGATGCACTTCTCCACCTCTTTCTCCAACACGAGCTTCCCAGAAGTCTGTGCTACTCCAGCCCATTATTGTACTGTTTTTTCATAACAGCTACCTAGCACTTCAAAGTCATCCCTATGCTGTAAAGCCATAGCCATTCCGAACCTCCCAACTGCAGAGATAAAAATTATATCCTCCTGCTCCTGAAGCACATGGCCTAATGGAGCATCGCCACTGGTTGTTAACACTATTGGGCTTATGATAGAGCTGTGCCGATCTGAATCCACACCACTACCCTCTGCTGCATGTGCACACACACTAGAGAGTTCATTACCACACCAATAAAGTCTTTGTTTAATAAGCACAGTCGATTATTCCCGCCGACAGGAAAATGGGGACGTCGCTGAATCTAAACATAGATGAAGAACATTGTACTTAGTCTACTGTGAAGTGACGTATTAAAAACCCTCTGTCCCGCTTCTACGCAAGGGAGGTGTTTAAAAAAAAAAGGTACACATTTGGGCTCATTGAAGTATAATATCCCCATTCTGGCTGGCTGTGTCCATGGCAGCGAGCAAGGAGACTGAACCAGAGTTAATTTGATTTCTTTAATCAATGGGATTTTCCCAGTTACACATTAACCACTATCAAATTAGTCTGCCACTGCATTGCATGTCTGGAGTATAGATTTTGGCAGATTACTGCGCTGCATTGTGTGTGTTGTAAGCAAAGTACACCAATTTCCATAATTGCACCAAACGTCACTCCAAGCAGCGCAGGCCAGCATAAATACAGTAACGATGGGGGCTACTGTTACGTATCTTTTAACCACTGTATCCTGGTTTCCATAAAAACAATGCAGGCTCATTAGGCCAGAGCAAGGCTCCAGGTGCCAGGCACTGAGATACCACACTGCGGGGGGCATCAAAAACATCTTACTACATGCACACAGAACCACTACCCAGGTCTGTAGCCAGTACAAGTTACACATACTCCACACAGAGAAATATTTTAATGGACAAATCAGAGAAGGATGATCTTGGGGTTAGGATAACAGACTGGGACTCTCAAGACCTGCGTTCAATTCCTGCCTGTGACAAAGCCACCCTGCGCAACCCAGTCTCTCTGGGGGTACGTTCCCCATCTGTAAGATGCTAATAATCATCCTTCCTTTCTCCTAGCCTTTGTGTCTTGTTTATTTAAATTGTAAGCTCTTTGGGGTGAAGACTGTCTTTTACTAGGTGTATGTACAGCACCAAGCACAACAGAGCCCTGATTTTGGTTGGGGCCCCAGGATTTCAACACTGAAGGGATGAATTATGGTCTCTGTATGTTGGTGCTCATTAGAAGGTTAAGGGGGGCCTCCCTTATTCCCCAGAAGGGCACTTCTGCAGGGTGCAGCCCTTATTTCACTCCATCTCCAGGGGTGTGCTGCAGGTCAGGACCAAGATGCATGAACAGGGCTGCACAGGAACCCAGGAGGGGAATAGTTGGCATGGGGTTCTTCAGTAGAACAGGGAAGCTTGCATGCCATTCACCCAAAGAAGACCAGACTCTAGCCATTGCTGTGATGATTATTACAGCACCCACAAAGTGCTTTCCAAACACTCAAGAAGGGACAATCCCTGGCCTCAGGTGCTCACAGCCTGGAGCGGCGAACCGCGACCAGTGGGAGCCACGATCTGCCAAATCTGCGGACGCGGCAGGTAAACAAACCGGCCCAGCCCACCAGGGGACTTACCCTGCTGGGCCACGTGCCAAAGGTTGCCAATCCCTGGTCTAGATAATACTTAGTCCTGCCTTGAGTGCAGGGGACTGGACTAGATGACCTCTCGAGGTCCCTTCCAGTCCTATGATTCTATGAAGAGGCCATTTACATGAGTCAGCTCATTTCACACCAAGCAACATGGCAGAAACGGGTCTTTCAGAGGGACTTCAGCAGGGGCCTCCTGGATCAGTTTAAGGAGGTGGAGCCAGGCCTATTCTTCCATGGTTTCATAAACCCTACATTTACTCACTAACTGAGATTAAAGGGTTAAGCAGAGGGTGGAAAGGACAGAATAGGAAAATAGGAGTCGCTTGGTTCCAGATATGTATCTTCTCCTAAAGAGACACCCCCCGCCCCAAGAGGTTTGATGGTATTAGAAGAGAGTTTTATGACCTAGGCTTTTCTCTGTAATTGCAAGAAGTCAAATGCTTCGAGCACATATTGCTGGATTTCTCACTTCCTTGAAAGGGAGGGAAGAGCAAAAAATACATTTTGTATGTACGCGGTACCTATAAATAGCAACACAGAGACTTCATTAAGCTATAGAGCTAGAATAGAAAAACCTCAATTAATATGCAGGATTGATAAGGTCACATCCGCTTTTTTATACCCAGAGTTCCAATAGGTGGACCCATTTTTTTTCCTGTTTTTAATACTTAGCTGTCTGTTGATCCTGCTAACCTCTTGTCATACATCTTCATCAACCAGAGGCTGCCCTTGGAAAAGATGGACTCCCCCTTCTGCCTGAACAGTGATAGTATTATCTCTGACATTTGCAATCACTATAGACTGAACGAGCAAACTGAGTGCTGAACTGACAGATTCAATGAATACAGGATCATTGTGAGTTAACTTACCAGTTGCTGTCCTATTCTTAAGGGCTATAGCTTTGATCTAACACTTTGGGAGCTCTGTGCTTTGTATTTGCACAAGTGGATACATTTTAAACCTTGGATCATTCAGGATATTGCCAGACCAACTAGCTACCAGTGTGAAGGACTGACAAAAAGCCTCCCCTATTAAACCTACTGGATAAAATACAGCCTTGATAGAATGCCACTGAAGCCAATGGAAGATGACGTTGGCACACTGTCTTGGGATATTCTTGATACAAAGGCAGATTAGCAGGACTCTGTTGAAGTCTTACGTGCTGTTGCTATAAAACTCTGCACTTGTATAGCAGTTTCTCTCCAAGGCTCTTAAAGCACTTTATACACAACAACATTGTTGTGTAGGTATTATTCCACCCACTGTACAGATGAGTAAATGGAAGTGAGACAGGAGAATTCTCTCTCCCACAGTCAGCTGCAAAGATGGAACAGAATCATAGAATTGGAAGTCCCTGTCTGACCAGCAGACAGCATTTCTTTATTTCATACTAGGGCTCTGCCGTGGAAAACGCTATTAAGGACCTGCCTTCAGCTGAAGGAAGCTCAGAGATGAGACACTCTCTCAAAGGCCATTCTTGAGTCAGCTCTCACAAAGTTCTTTATAGCTACAGCTGGGAATCTCCTGGGCATATGTTATATGACCGATGCTAAGTAAGGTTAGACTGCCTGACTTTTCCCAGAATACATCTGACCATTAATATTGTCACTAGTTTCTTCTGGACAAGAATGATGTATATTTCACGTTACCATCATCTGAGGGGGTGATTTGCAAGAGCACTTGGTGTCGCCCTAACTCGGCTCCCGCTGAAGTCTGTGGGGCAGGTGGAGGGGTTACCACTGAGTCTGATCACAGCAGCGCTAGACCAGTGCTGATCTCTTACAACACCCCACCCTAAAGGGTTCAAAATGAGTGATGCACAGCACAGCACAACTCTGCAACTATTTGTGACCAAGTGCCTAGTACTAAAGTCACTGCATACTACAGGCTCTTTAACTAGTCAATGTAATTCCGAAGGCTAGATCTACCTATAGCCTGTGCCGGCAAAACTTACGTCGCTCAGGGGTGCCAATATTCCACCCTCCTGAGCAACATAAGTTACACCGACATAAGCGTCCGTGTGCACAGCGCTCTCCCGTCGGCATAGAGCGTCTTCACTAGATGTGCTGCAGCTGTATCAGTCCAGCGGCGCCACTACAGCGCTCGACATATACACATGGCCTAAGTCAGTCTTAAAAAAAAAAAAAAAAAAAAAAAGGACTAAAACATCTCATCTGGTGTAGCAATTATCTACTCTCTCCATAGCAACATAAAAATTATCCTGCAACAGATCATCTAAACCAGTATCCTATCTCCAACCAGCTGCTGCAGAGGGTGGTACAAGAACCCCTTCAGTTAAGGGATAACCTGCCTTCAGGGACAGTTTCCTCCTGACCGCCATGAATTAAAGGCTGGTTTTGGCCTTGAAGCAGGTGGTTTTATATCCTGCTTCTAAAAACTCATGTTTATTTTACAATAATCACTACAATAGACTATCAAGGCCTCCCAATCCTCAATAAACCTCCCTGGACGCTTGCACACTCTAGCTCTAATGACAGAAGGTCTTTGTGGATAATTCAAGCATTCAAGAATGGGATTGATTTTTTTTTAAACATGGAAGCTTCTCAGATACTATGGTAATGAGCACCATGATAAAATCTTAAAATAGAAAGATGTTGCCTATACCCTTGATGACAACCAACTTGAAAATAAGTAGCAGCCTAGAACAAGCCATCGGTAGGGTTATTCTAGTTACAATAATTGATGGATAACCATTATAGAATTTCCATGTCTTACAGGACTTGCCCCCGCTCCCACTGAAGTCAATGGCAACATCCCCATTGACTTCAGTGCTGCAAGACCAGTCTCTCTTTTCAGGAAAACTAATGAGGCATCTAAAAGCCAGGGAGCCCCTGTACTCTTGTTCATGGCATCTTTCTTTGTCCATCTGGTAATCCCTACTTTAGAGAAATGTCCTCATTTTTGTTGCCCCCCAGCCTTGCAGAGGGGCTCTCAATCAAGCATTAGGGAAACAAAGCCAGAACTGATCTGTGTGTCAAGCCTGTCTCAACAAGATGGCAAAGCAGGCCCAGATTTCATGCCCGGGCCTAGCAAGCAGTTTAGAATTTATTTTTCCTTGGCGGGAGGAGAAGAGAAGAGACCAGAGAACCTGTAGCATCAGATCTTTGGGTCATGGAAGAAACCCCAGTAGGGTCTCATATATTATGGAGACTCTCCTTCCCCGCGTTCCCACCTCCACATACTCACCATCTTCTGAGGATTAAAAAACAAAACTGTCTTTTCAGGATGTGCATGAATGATGCCTATCATACTGGGATCCCAATAACTGAGTGGGACCTCTAGGTACTACCACAATAAACAACAAACAAAACTTATGGCCCAACCTGGTAACCCTTCACCTGTTCTCCATCCGGTAACTTATGGCTGCTGGTGCTGCAGTCATCTACAGCAGTGGTTTTCAAACTTTTTTTCTGGCAACCCAGTGGAAGAAAATTATTGATGCCCAAGACTCAATGGAGCTGGGGATGAGGAGTTTGGGGTGCAGGAGAGGCTCAGGGCTGGGACAGAGGGTTGGGGTGCAGGGGCGAGGTCTCAGGGTGGAGCTGGGAATGTGGGATTCAGGATGTGGGAGGGAGTTCTGGGCTGGGGCAGGGATGTGGGAGGGGGTTAGGGCTCTGGGCTGGGGGTGGAGGCTCTGGGGTGGGGCCAGGGATGAGGGATTTGGGGTGTAGGAGAGGGCTCCAGGTTTGGGGGGGGGGGGGAAATCAGGGCTGAAGCAGGGGATTGGGACGTGGGATTGGGGTGTGGGCTTACCTCAGGCGGCTCCTGGTCAGTGGGGCAGTGGGGGTGCTAAGGCAGACTGCCTGCCTTCCTGGCACCACGCTGTGCCCCAGAAGCAGCCAGCAGCAGGTCTGGCTCCTAGGCAGAGGCGCGCAAGCGGCTCTGCACAGTTCTCACCCGCAGGCACTGCCCCCCCCCCCAATGGGAGTGCGGAGCCGGTACTCAGGGCGCGCGCAGAGTCCCATAACGCCCCACCCCACCCACCACCTAGCCAGACCTGCTGCTGGCCGCTTCCGGGGCGCAGTGCGGTGTCGGAACAGGTAGGGACTAGCCTGCCTTAGCCAGGCTGCACCGCCGACAGGACTTTTAACAGCCCAGTTAGCAGTGCTGACTAGAGCCACCGCAACCCAGTGCCTTCCACTCTGTGACCCAGTAGTGGGTCGCGACCCGCAGTTTGAAAACCACTGATCTAGAGGACCAAAGAACACGCCCCTCTGTCCTTCTGGGGCCCAACAGAATGCATGAGTTACACTGTAAACGCTTTGCAGCAGGGACTTACCCAAGGTCACACAGAAAGTCAGTGGCAGAGCATGGAATAGTTCCCGAGTCTCTTGAATCATAGTTCAGTGGCCTAGGCATTCATTACACCATGTTGCCTCTCCAGTAAATTACTCTCTCCCACTCCCATCCTGATCCCCCAAATGCAAAGAAAGCCAAAGCTTCAGGACGTACAGTGAACGTTCAAGGCACATTTCCCCCAGCATATTCACCAACAGCTTATACTTGAAGAAAATCTGTGTGACCCCCTGTGCAAAACCGCATGCAATTCTGCACCAGCGTCCTGGTCCAATTGGCTCGGGAAATGCAGCTATATGGAGTCTGCTCTGAGCTGGGCTGATTCTAGGCCCCTGTGCTCCATCGAAGAGCTGGCTCAGAAGGGTTCTTACCTGGCCAGCCGGAACTGCTTCTATGCTGCCAATGAGACAGAGATATCCCCCAGGGGAATCATTACTTCTCCCAGCCTAATACACTCCCAGTTCTCTGCCCAAAAGGCTCATTCCCAGCTCTTCGCTTCCCAGCACAAAACTGGGCCAAACCAAGAGGTTTTTCCCCAGCCAAAAATGTTTGCTTTGAGATTTTGGGTCTGAACCTGATCATTTGATGGGAAGCTGAGGAGTATGACCAGCGCATGGATGGAGACAAGGAAACCTTTGCATGAAGCAAGTTTATTACAACCCTAGCAAACATTAAGGGCCAGACAGTGGCAGTGTCTAGTGTGGGAAGGAGGAGTCACAGCTTAGACTGCACTCCCATGAGGCTGCAGCCATGGTCCCCACACTGCAGGTAGGAAGGGGAGCACAGGCAGCGCGCCTGGTTTTCCCACCTCTCACAAGCAGGTGGGCAGGAAGGATGTAAGGAGGCACCGAGATGGGCTGACACCCTTATTCAGCCCACCCTCTACACACTAGGCAGAGTTGTCCCAACATGAAGAAGGAAATAAGCTGCACCCAGTAAAAGGCTGAAATAAATGACTTCTTCCCCTCCCCCAGGAATAAGGGGAGAGCAGGGAATTCATTACAGTTACATAGGACATTGTTTACAGGCTTAGTCTATCCCTAATCTCCAGTGCACCACGGTTGTTAGCAGGACTCCTGTTGCAAGCAGCAGCATCCCAAGTTTTGCTGTATGAGGTGCCAGCGTATCTGACGAAAGAAACTCCCTTTAAAATGTTCTGTCGGATCTCGTCATATCAGTTGCTATTCATTCCCATCCCTACCTTGTCAAAACGTCCAGCCCGCTTTACATTGAGTAGTACTCACTTCCCAAGGCGACCTGTGGGGCTACGCCACCTGTAAGGAAGCGCTACTCAGCTGGAGTACAGGTACCGGGGATTAATCCACATTCTGACTTTTTTTTTTTAAAGGGATGATTAATAAAAATGAATTATTTGTGCGCCCACACAGCAGCTCAAAATTAGTACTCAACTTTCCTTCCCCTCTTCCATCTTTTTAGAAAGAAATCAGCCCAAACTACTTTCTATCAGGACAAAAGAAACTAAAATGTCTAGGCCACTTTCCACCCAGTGCATCTTTGCATAATCCAGTCATCACCAAAACACAGTCTTAACTATAATGGTAGAAACGACCTCCATTATAACAGCTTTTTTTTAAAAAAAAATAATATATATGGACAGACACATATAGCATATCTAAACTATGCACCCCAAACCCATCCCCGAGGCATCTTTGATTAACAATGCACAGATAGCTGAGGGTGAAAAATAATCATTACAAGTGTATGCCTTTGAGGGATAAGAAAAACTACAAAACTATTATGTGGTGTGCCCTCTCTCTGACTAGCTGCGTATTGCTAGTCGCCAGCTCGCAACCACAAGAAAAATCAGTATCTTTTCGAAACAGACGACAAACTCCACCAGGTTATTCCGACACCTCTTTTTAAATTCAGCGAGTGTCTAAGAAATGTATTATTCTTTGAAGAAAAATACACATCCCCTACCTTATAAAGAGAATAGCTTTAGCTACAGTTGGTTCAGTTCCTTGCAGAAGATTAAGACAACTGATCATGCTTGCCATTTCCTGAGTAACATGCATCTGTAGAGATCATCTGCAGCAACCTGCCATCCCCACCCCTCCGAACTGTATCAGACTGTAGGAATATTGACAGCTCTGAATAATTAGATAGAGTAAGGGTCATGTAGTAACTGTAGGATTTCTCAATTTTCTTTTTTTTGCTCTTTTTCTTTTTTTGAGACAGGCTCAAACTACTAACTGATAGTTTTATATATACAACTCTAGTGCCACACTATGGGAATTCATGGTTATTGCTAGCCACGCAATCCCCAGGAAAAGGCTAGGCTGAAGAGATAGCATGTTGAGGACATGGTCCTATAGAGGCTCATTATTAGGGCCAGCAAGTCCAACCCTAGACTAACCTGAAAATATCTGATCGGAGGACTGCAGGAAACAGTAGGCACCTTCACCCAATGGGCACAGTTATAGCATCCCTGTTAACTAGCTGCATCTTACTAATCTCAGAGTTGATCTCTTGTTTTGACAAAAAGGTTGTTCAGAATCTCATGAAGAAGCAGTGGTGTGCAGGGGAAAAAAACCAAAAACATACACATACACACAGAGAGATAATTGCCTCATGGTCCTACTGCAGCTAAAACAATGAAGGTCTTCTGGAGAGCTTTCACAGACCTGGCACTTGTGTAAAAGAAGAATGGGGTACAAATCAATTAACAGCCCAGCAGTGAAGGATCCTGGATAGGTATAATTTTAAATAAAGCATAAAATGAGAAAAAAAGAAGGGAGCTGTGCTAGCAAGGAGGACTAAATGCAGAACAACTGGGCACTGAAAGAAAACCAACAAGATCCTGCATGAATGAGTCAAAGATAGCAACGGGGAGCAAGGGGGAAAGGAGAGAGAAAGAGGAGAATTGTAAACCCCTGGAATAGTAAATCACTCGTTTAGGTATCTGTCCAGCACTCCACTCAACCCAGCCAAACAGCACAGAGCTAGGGGGGAGGTTTCTCTGTCCTCAGACAGACTCAGTGCTTTTGCTGAGGGGAGGGAAAAAAAAAAAATCAGGACGATATCTAGCTAGCTAGCTATTTCCTCCCAATGAACTGATTTCCTCCTATCCTAGTTGGTGCCCCCAGTTGGTAAAACTCTTTGGTGTCCATTGTATGATACCTCAGGAGCATAAGGTGCTGATGGTCTTTCTGAGTCTCCTTGGAGGAAGTCTGCCTTACATAATAAAATCAGTGTTGCATTTCAAATACAACATAAAGTTTACCAAAAAAAGAGACAGCTTCCCCTCCCACCCCCCACGCGCGCGCGCGCACACACACACACACACACACACACACACACACACACACACCAACCCCTTTTGGCCATGTTGCATGAGGCACATTCGGGCAAACCTTATTTAGAAACATTGGGAAATTGGGAACCCCTCAGTATTAGAGGAAGAAAAGAACAAAATGTTTTTCTTCCCCTTCCTTCCCCCCATTACACAAAGCCAGACCCTATACAAGACCACAGCAGAAATAAACTTCAGTTTCAAACTGAATCCTTTGCTTTGGATATGCTCCAAAGGCAGTTTCAGAAGCAGGGAGAGGGTTAAACCTAATCTTTTTTTTAATCTATTTTGACCTTTCCTAAGTTTAAAACTACATATTTGGCTAAAAATATACACCTGTATAACACTGAGGCCAAACAGCTAATGCTTAAAAGCACCGCAATCGGAACTGTTTGAGGAGAGGAATCACAGAAGTGCTTCCATTTACATGTAAGAAATCCCTAAATCTATTTTATAGGCTGTAGGCAAACATTGGGTGGAGAAATAATGAACTAAGATGCACACACAAAAAAAAGTGACGGCATTTTTCTTGGTCCTCTCGCATTTGGGACACACTGATCTGATCCTTTGACGATGGGGAGTAAAATAAGAAACAAAACCACCGTTTTATGAACCCAGACTGTAAAATTGTTGCTCCCATAGGATATACAGTACCTGGAAACTTTATCTTCCTATGGAGATACACAGCAACAAACATGATCCCTGCACGGTCTATAAAGGAGGATCTCCTCCTCCCACCCAAAGACACACACACACACACACACAGAATATAAACCCCTCCAAATGCAAGAGAATGAAATCTGAATCAAGCAGCAAGGGGGGAGGGGGAACGCTCCCAAAGTTGCCAGCTTCCTCCATTGCACTCACCGGTTGCAGAAGCAGCCAACAGCCCCAAGGAGAGCAGCAGAACCCGGCTCCAGTAGCTTACTTCCACCGTCATGAGAGCAAAGATCCCCAATTTCCCCCAATTCCTTCTAAAGCCGCAGCTGCATCCCGTCCTGTCCCATCCCAAAGAAGGTTGCATGTCAAGGGGTGGTGGGGTTTTGTTTTCCTCTCCCCTTTACAATTGGGATGGTCCTCGGATCGGCTGGAGGAAGAGGAGGCAGGAAGGGGGGGTGGGGGAGGTCAGGATGATGATTAGGATTATTATTTTAGCTCGGAAAAAAATCCCAATGCATGGAAGGCTCTGAGCTTCTGCAGCTGGAATGAACCAACTCTCGCACTGGCTTGGGGAGAGGAGGGCTGGCTCTTTTTTTCCTCCCCCTCCCTCCCTTCTTTCCTTCCCCCCCCCCCCACTTAAAAATGCCTATCTTGGATCAAGCTTTTCAGGATTAGCAGCACAAGGTTCCCAGGGAATTACACTTTTTGATCAGCACCATCAGCATCCAGGTGACTAATCACCTCCACATCCTTGTTCTCTTCTTCCTTAAATCGTGGGAAAGGGGGTACTTCAGCTGTGTTATTTTGGCGGAGGGGTTGTGTGTGTGTATAGACAGTATCTGATTCAAGATTTTTATTCCATCCCTACTCCCCATTCCCTCCATCCTCCCAGAAACAATAAACCACACATTATGTTTTAGGATCCCATTTATTTGTTCATGTTAATACCCACCCCAGGTTTCTTCTCCTTTATAGAAGCAATTCCCCGCAGATTCCTCTTAATACACAGATAAAATGTCCAATCGGCAGCTCTCCTTGGCGTTCACATATCCGCTAGAATAAATCTGGCATGCATCACCCTCCATATCCCGGCTTTTGGGGGGGGCTGTGTAAACAACTTGATGATATGGACACTTTTTATGACCAAGGAAATTGCGTTACAAACACAGGAGGGCTTGCAAAGGGGGGGGAACCCCAGAGAAAGCCCCCCCACACACACACACGCTTTGCAATTGTTACTTTTCCCAGTAGCATGCGCTCCTGGGGAGAGATTAGGTTCTGACAAGTGGGACTGGTTGTAGGGGAGGAGGGGGGGAATGTTTTGGAGATGGGGGGGGAGGGAGGGGACTTTGCGTCACCCCTTCCCAAATCATCGCATGTTCCTTCTCACTGGGCTGGCTGCCTCTTTGCAGAGCTGCCAGGAGGAAGGTTTGGGCTTTTTTTTTTTTTTCTTTTTGCATGGACTAGCACATTTGCCTCTACGGTTGCATGCAAAATAATAATAATAATAATAATAAAAAAAATGCCAGTCTGTTAAAGCCACATTAGGGCACTTCGCAATGATGTGCAGCTCCGTGGGGGCTCATCCGCGACACACCACACATTAGAAACCCCACACCCCTTTGCCCCCTTTCGCAGTCACAGTTTTAAGCTCAGTCCCTTTGGGCAAACGCAGGAGACCCCCCGCACCCAGTTATCTGCGGATTCAGTTCAGCCTTCCGCGTGGAAGGGATCGGACTAGATCCGGGGGGGGGGGGGAAATTTTAACTGCAGGTTTTGCCCCCCCCCCCCCCCCCCCCGTAGAAGAGGGCGCGGGTGCATGGGAAAGGCAGAGAGACATGCCTAGAGAAGGGAGGACGGGGACACACACACACACACACACACACACACCAGAGCCGAGGCTTTCACACTGCCTTGGCATCCAGAACATGCACCACTGCGAAAGAGGAAGGGCTGCTGCTGATTTTCTCATTGCAACCTCCAAAGCTGCAACACATGGAGGGGGGGCACCGGTCCAAAGGCACCACTGACGGGTGCTGCTGCTCCAGAATGAGCTACGATCCCTGCCTCCCTTGGCTCGCCTCTGAAGTGACTGGAGAGGGGGCGGAAGAAAGAGGGTGGGTTTTTGAACTAGTAACCCATCCCCCCCTACGTTATTGCTTTGCATTTGCTGCAGTTCCTTGCTGCAAAACCCCCTTCTTCAGACTTGTTACGGTTGCCTTGAATGAGCTCATCTGACAGCTAGAAAACAATTTATACCCAGGGCTGGTAAATCTCTCCCTCCACCCCCGAATCAATCCTCTCTCTCACGCGCACTTTCTCTCGGTCCCCTCTGCTTTTCAATCCCGCCACTGCCTACACCGGGAGCCGATGCCAAAAGCCAAAGCAACCAGGGCTGGGACATGAAAGAGTCGCTTTATGTCTGTTTCAACTGCAGTGTCCTATTCAAATAGACCTTATTGTTCCAAGGCAGAGAGCCAGCTAGAAAAGGATCCGAGAGGAGGGTACTCCACTGCGCAGCTCCATCCCTCCCTGGCCCCTTATACAGATAGTGCAAAGAACCCCCCCACACACACACACATCGCATTCAGCTGAATATGGGACTTGCTTGCTGCACACAGGTAATAGGGTGAGACAAAGACGACTAACAAGGGATCAAGAACACTATGCAGGCATAATAAAGTCTTTGGGGAGGTACACTCCCACTTTATTCCTGCTTAGTAAAATCATATCTTTTTCCAAATCAACTCCCCCCCCCCCCCTTTAAAAAAAAAAAGTCTTCCCCACAGCAACGCCGGGCTTAAGGTCTCCATCTCTCTTAAAAGATTTACATATATTTGGTGACTGGTAAAGACAAGTTGTGTTGTGGCAGAAGCCATCAGGGTTAATGTTGCTTGCCCCCCATCTGAAAGAAGAGTGTGTGAGAGTGTGTGTGTGTGCACGCGCGTGCACTGGTTAACTCGGATCTTAACCTCCACTGCACAGCTGAACCACTTGCTAAATTACCTTCACAGTAGACTAGACACAGGATTTTGCCATTCTAACCACCCACTAAGGAGCGGGGACCTTTTGCTCCGCAGTGCCACCCGCAGTCAGACCCCAGGCTCAAAACCTGCCTGATGCGGACATGCAAACACCTGTTGTACCCCATCATTTCCCCAAACAGAGCCAAAGTCATGTAAATGACTGTGATTCCACACACAGACACACCCCGCAAAACACAGTAATAAAACGTAGTATTTCTAAATGTCTGTAAGCCACGGATCCTGGTATGATTTACAAGTGTTAGGACTTGTCTTCACGTACAGCGGTGAAGCTGCACCAGTGTAGCACTTGAGTGAAGATGCTACTACACCAACAGGAGAGCTTCTCTCGTCAACGTAGTTAATCCACCTACCGAAGAGGCGGTAGCTATGTCAATGGGAAGCCTAGTGTTGTCTACACCGGGGGTTGGTGGGTATAACGACCTCGCTCAGGGGTGTAGATTTTTCATCCCCCTGTGCAATATAGTTAGACCAATACAGGTCTAATGTAGACCTGGACTTAGTTAGTCCTCACAATGATTGTCTGGAGGTAGGAAGTATTTGCTCCATTTTACAGATTGGGAAACAGACACAGGAAGGAGAAAGAACTTTCCCAGGATCACAAAGGGAATTGGTGCCAAAACCGGGATCATCATCTAGGAGTTCTGATACCACGTCCCCTTACTGCTGCTAGAGAAAACTCCAGCCTACATATACAGTCACGGTGGCTATGAATGAGGAGTCCTAGAATTCATCTGAGCTGGTGATCTTAGACTATTTCTCCAAGATAAAAAGCAGCACAATTAGCAAGTCTCCATAGGGATCTGAAAGGTATTTGGATAAATAAAATAAATCCCCAACATATACTTTGTTAACCAAACACGGTTGCTGTGGGTGAAAAGAGCAGCATTTAGCCGGGCAGAAAGTATTAGCCAACAGCCGCATACATAGAATAATCTCTCTGATTATACAGAAGCTGCAGTCACTGTGGCTTTGCATAGGTATTATAGAAAAGTCCACTTTTTATATTAGACTACACATGGAGCGGAGATTTCAAAGGAAGATGCAACAGCTACAGTAATAAAAAAAATCTACGCACAAGTGTTGCACCTGAAGATGTACAAAGGCACTTTTACATGTAAAAATTTGACTTTTGCCTGCCCCCCCCCCCCCCCCCCCCTTTTTTTTTTTTGCACACTCAGACACATGATGCACACACAGACGTAGGGGCTTTGGACTCACAACTGCCAAATAATTTTTTGCAGATATAACCAGTGCTTCTGAAGTTTGGCCTGTGCTGGCTTCCTTCTTCCCAGTCATATTCCACTGCTCTCCCCAAACCGAAATGTGTTTAACTATAGCTGATAAACCTGTCCACAGGTACAACCTCATTTAATAATTCCCGCACCTTATGGCCTTAAATATCAGCAGGAACAGGGCTTGGGAGCAATAAAAATCTTCATTAGCTGTAGCAGTATTAAGGATTGTCTCCTCCGTCAGGCTGTAGCCACTCCCAGCTGCAGTGTAGTAGATATACCCTCATGGATGGCAATCACACGGTTGGGCCAGCAAAAGGCAGTGGTGACATACACAAGTCAGCACGCGGCAACAGAAATTGCTGGACCAGATCATGCTGCATCAGTTAGTGGCTAGCGCTCAATACTTCAAAGGGAACGTTAAGAGAAAAAAAAAATAGTTCCCAAAGCAAAAATCCCATATCCAGACACCCCCAAATGTTGGCAAATTCTGAAACTTTGTTTCTTGGGCCCATCTGCAGAACAAGAGGTGACTTGGCTAGCTGTAGTCCTGTTCCTGGGATTAGAGAAACAGAGGCAAACAGCAGGACAAGAGATCCATATCTCCCCGCTCTCAGTCCCACACATGCATACCCTCTCCCTCTCCCAAATAAGTCCTCCTGTCTCTTTGCTTCAGTTTATTTCTGTGAGAGAAGGATAAGGAGGGGACCTGATATGGGGTAGGAGAAGGGACACACAGCTGAGGGGAGACCCCTCACCGTCAGCAGAGACACCTTGGGGGTAACTCCTTCTATGCACCAGGGGTACGTCAAATATAAAGAACAGATGAAGGAAGGAGGAGGGGGAGGTTAATATATGGACCTGAGAATACATGGAGTCTGGAAGTGGTAGCAATTACATGGAGATTGGTCCCAGAGGCTGCTCACAGCCTTGCTTGGGGGGGGGGGGGAAACATGTGGCTCCTTCTTCTATTTCTTCCTTTGGGTGGTGCTGGCATCCCTACAGCTGTTTCCGCTTGTTGTCCTTCATACCAGTTGCCAGGCCCAGGGGTTCTATGGTTACCAAGTTACCATGGTTTGTTGCTTTTCATTCCATTCTGTACCCACAAAAACACTTTGTTTAAAAAAAAAAAAAAAAGTTGTCTTTTGGTCCCTGGGTGGGAAGAGACTGAAAGATGCTCACAGGTGGTAGTGGGCTCCAGGATCCAGCGATAAGCCCTAAGGGCCCATTTCCTCTAGGACCTTTCCCAAGACACATCTGGATCCACCACAACACCCCTCAAGACAGCTTGGACAAAGCCTGTCACGAGATCTGGAAACGCGTTCAAGGTCTTTCTGAAGAGCTCCAGCCTAGGTCAACGTCCCCAATCCAGCAGCCTACCTGTCACCCACTTGTGTCACCAGAACCCCTCAGAGGAGAAGGCAGCAACTTCCTGAAAGAGTGAGTGGTCTCAAAATGTCAGAGAGGAGATCACTGACCAACTCCAAGTGGAAATTCACCCCCTCCCTCTCTTATACCCTTTCTTCCCTATAGTAGCTTTGGCAACATGTGTACAAACAGACTAGGTAAGCTCTCAGACTGGTTGAGATAAGACACCGTGGCTGTTTATTTTCACAGCACCAACCCAGAGAGCAAAATGATCTCCTTTCCCGCCACACATTCATTTTCTTATGCAAAACGCCCTGGGATGCCTAGCCACATCTGTAATTCTGAAGCACAGTAAGCAGCTGCCGCATTCAGTTCCCCACAGCAGCTTTTTTTTTTTAAAAAAAAGATCAAAATATTTACAGTAAGAAGCAAAAGAAGCCTTCAAAAGAGCAAAGCAGAAAATTAAAATGTTATACTGTAAACAGCTGATCTTTACAAAGGAAAGCTGAATTTGGCAGAGAACTTTTTTCTGCCAAGTCTCTCTCCATGGGGTAAGTCATAGGAAGGGAAGGAGTTACAATTTTCAAATTTAAGAGGGAAGTATTTATAGAATTCTCCTGAAGCAGGGCAGGGGGGGAACCAACAAAATTAAAATTTGCAAACCCAGCAATTAATTAGCAGAGGTTGGCAACTGCCCTGGTCTTAAAGCAAAAATGCAATACACCAGTCAGGGTTGCACAGACTGGCCCAGCCTGCTTTGATGCAGTAAATAAGTTACATTAGAGCTTAAATGGCTTTAGGAAAGGTAAGTTAGTATCATTTGTCCCTTTATACAGATGGGGAAACAAACTGAAGGGAAGGGATTTAACCAAGGTCACATAGTGAATCGGTGATATGTATCCAGGAATAGAACCCAGGAGTCCTGACTCCAAATCCAGTGCCCCATCAGTGCTAAGTGTACTGTAATCTTGAAGGTAGACTCCAGAAGTCATGAAGAGTCAATCAGGCTCATTTCTCCTCTCGCATCCATGTGAATCTGGAGTCACCCCAATGAAGTCAGTCTCCAGTGCACAGCTGGGGTAAGTGAAAGGAGAATGCAGGCCCAAGCGTCTTTATGAACCAGATGTTCATCACATCAGTTAATGCACTAGTGGAAGGCGCTCAGATATTATGGTGAGAGCGGCTGCACAAGAGCGTGTGTAGAACAGAATTAAACGACTACTAACAATCTGAATTTTAAGTCCTCCCCTTTTTTAATAAATGAAATTGACCCTTAAAGCACCATAATTTGTGTTTATTAGCAGCGAATTTAGTTGGCTCTGCAAGGGCAGCCAACCTAACATTACCCCTTGCCAATGTGCCTCATAACTATTAGGCCTAGGGGGAGAGACTAGAGTGTAGTTCCATATGCTTTCTTTCCTTTGCATCTGTGCTGCACAACCATCCACAAGCGCGCCACAGCTGTGGTGGAGCTTCTGAGGGGGACACCTGAAGAAACAGAAACTGGACTGAGACCCATCAAACTCATTTTTCATGCAATGAGAGAGGCAGCGAGGTCCAGTGGACAGGGCATACTAAGCCCAGGAATCCGGAGACCTGGGTTCTACTGACACCTCTACCATGGAGCTGCTGAGTGACCTTGGGCAAGCCATCTCTCCCATTCCCTCACAGACTTTGTCTTGACTGTTTAGGGCAGGGGCTGTCTCACTTTGTGTCTGTAAGGCACCTAGTGCTAAGGGGCCCTGATCTTGGTCCCTATACAAGTAATAACTGAACTGCCTTCGGATGTGTTTTGATTACTATTGACCAAATGCCAAGACCTGCTTTGCTCTACTCATTTGAGTAATCTCTCTGAAACCAATGCTGCTGCTCAAATGAGGATGGTGAGCAGATTCTAACCTGGGCCATATTTTTACCATTGATCCTGGAGGTGCAAGCATCCTTATCCAAATGCCAGGAAGAGATTTTATAAAAACCCCAGAGTCTATGCTGACGGCCAGTAAAGGTCCATGTATTACCTGATTTGTCATCTGCAACAACACTGGGGCCAAGATTAGTCCTAGTGACCTTGCTTGATTTAGCAAACTTTAATTATTTTAAAATATTGACTTATGCAAATCACAGCTAAGTTCATTTTAAATGCATCTGGAATCTTTTGAACAAACAGTTTCACCTTCCTGGCTTTGTTACTGGAATATTTAGACATAGGAGGATGACAAATCACTGGAAACATCCAGAGCTTCTGTTATGTTTTATTCATATTATGACCATGCCTAGTAGACCCAACTGAGGTCAGGGCACCATTTTGCTGGGTGTTTTCACACGTCTAGTAACAGACAGTTCACTACCTTGATGAGCTTACAATCTAAACAGATGAGGTAGACAGGAAGGATGGTTCGGTGGTTAAGGCCCTAGTTTAGGACTTGGGAAACCTGGTTTCAAGACCCTTCTCTGCCACAGACTTCCTGCCTGCCCTTGGGCAAATCACTTAGTTCCAGATCCTCAAAGGGCCTGAATATCTTTGAGGATCTGGGCCTTCCCAGTGTCCTTATGTGTCAGTTCCCCATCTGTAAACTGGGGAGAACAGCACTGCCCTGCCTCACAGGGGTGTTGTGAGGAGCCGTATATTACAAGATTTCCAGGCACTCAGAAACTGGGGTGAGAGGTGCCAGTCGAGTACAACAGGAAAAACAAAAGCTAATCCCATTTTACAGATGCTACACTAGGATTTACGAGGATTTGCAGCAAAGAATTTGCATTGTATCCAAGCCCCCCTTATTATTATTTGTACTACCTTAGCACTTTGAGAGCCGACTGAAATCAGGGCCCTACTGTGCTGGGTGCTGTACAGACACACAGTAAGAGACAATTCCTTAAAATCTCAACAGACAAGTCCTCCCAGTGGCAGAACAGGCCTCCTGACTTTCCCACGTTTAAAATCTGGCTGTAAAACTTTCCTTCTGTGTTTGATTCTGAGAACTGATGTGCCATATGAAGGCTGCTTGAAATAGTTCTAAGGAAGGGCAAGTTTTCTTTGGAAGCAGCGATACTGATAAACCATCACAGAGATCAACACAGAGTCGTAGATTTTAATGTCAGATGGGACAGTTCTGATCATCTCATCTGACCTCCTGTAGAACACTGGCCAGAGAATTTCACTAAGCAAATCTCACCATCTCTGCATCAAGCTCCATAAGTTCTGGGAGAACTGGAGCACCTTTTTTAGACCACTACAATCTTGTTTAAAGGCTTCAAGTGGTGCAGAATCCACCACACCCTTACGTAAACTGTTCACCTGGTCAACTACTCTCACTGTTAAGAATATGAAGCTTATTTCTGGTCTGAAGGGGTCTCTCAGCAGCTTGCTCCCACAGGAATTTGTTATGTTTGTGTCTGCTCTAATAAAGAGGCCCCCGGCTATCAGAAATCTCCCCCCTACATAGGTACTTACAGACTATGATCGAATCACCTCTTAACCTTCTCTTGGAGAAACTAGATACAGCAAGGGACTAAAGAAGTTCAGTGTAAGGCAGGATTTCCAGACCCTGAATCATATTTGTAGCTCTTAATCCTATCTAATTTGTTGACATCCTTTTTGAAGTGTTGACACCAGAACTGGCCCCAGTATTTCAGTCTCACTAAGATACATACAGAATGGTTTTAACACCTGCCTACTTCTACTCTGTATTCCCCTGCTAATACATCCAAGGAACCCATCTGCTTTCTTCTCTCAGTGCGATGCGCTGGAGCTCAGGTTCAGCTGGTTAGCCACCATGACCCTTAAATGCATTTCTGAGTCTCTGCTTCCCAAAATATACCCCCCATCCTAGTAAGTGTGACTTGCATTCTTGGTTCCTGGAATGTACCACCTTACATTTAACAGTACAAAGCACAGGTTTGAGTGAGCCCATTGTTTACCACGTCACCAATTTGTGTGTCATCAGCAAACTGTACCAGCAGGGAATCCATGTTAGATTTTTTTTTCCCTTTATGTGGATATGAATTGCCTTGAACAGCCTCACCACCAGCAGACCTTTACTCCTCTTTCCTAAATTTATTTTCCTTCCTGAGGTTTGGCTTCCTGTCTTTATCAAAGTCTCCCCAGGACATTGTAGCACCTAGATTCTGAAAAAAAGCCTCAGGTTGGAAATCTCCAATTGGCCCCATTTGTGCACCAGCTGTGATCAGGATTGCACCACCTGACCCTTCCCTATTCTCCCAGCGCATTCTGGGAAAACAGGATTGACCACAAGACTACAGGATTGGATGTGATATGGGTACTTGACACACCAAACCCTTATACAGATGCTTACCTTTACTCACATGAGTAGCCCTTACTTACATCAGTAAGACCACATGTGTATATGATTGCAGGATCAGGGCCCTAATCTGTACTGCAAAGGTAGCTTTGAACTGGAATGGAAGTCAGAGGTGGGGAGGAAGGTTATACTTTTTTAAATATTAAACAGGCTGCAATTCATCATCTCCCAAACTGCCCCCCCCCCCCCCCAAAAAAAAAAAAAAAAAAAAAACCAACCAGCTGAAGTTTCTTGGTTATTTTATTTTAGGAAGAAAAGAGCCAGGCAGTTTAAAAACTCTGCTAATTACAGTGAGTCCATAATCAGACATAATTAGGTGAATTTATAATTGATGATTAAGAAGTTTGGCAAGCTATTTATATGTACACGTTTATAACCCTGGCCATCCCGTCCCACAAGCCAATAAGGATAACCAGTTTATGCATTAAGTTACAAATCACATTTGGTAATAAGTGAGCAAACTGGGTCCCTCATTACACAAGTAATCAACAGAAGGCAGGAGTATTGTGAGCAGGCAACCACAATGGAAAGATCCATAATTAAAAAGTTCTTGAAAAGAAACCAATTTCTAATCATGAACATGCCCATTTCTCCACTGTCCTGCACCTTATGCCATCAATAGATTGTGAGCGCTCTGGGACAGGGACTATCTTTTTGTCCTGTGTTTGTACAGCTCCTAGCACTTCAGGGTCCTGGCCCACAACTGGGGCTTCTAGGTGCTGCCATAAAACAAACAAATAGTAACACAGCACGCTAGGGCAGAATGGGTATAAAACATTACCATTGTGATTCAGGAGCATTTCACACTCACGTTTGCACTGGTGTGAGTGGCTGCACAAGACGCAGGGCAATGGTGAATCGGGCCCAATAGATTTTAAAATTATCTTTAAATTGAGTGATTCATGCCCTGTCATCCAGTCCCACCATCTGGCAGTCAGAGGCTTAGGGACACCCAAAGCATAGGGTTGCATCCCTGACCATCTTGGCAAATAGCCATAGATGGACCTGTCCTCCATCAACTTATTGAATTCACATGGAACTCATACTAGGACTGGGATCTCTGACTGCAACTGGAGTTGTGAGTCTAAGCACTTCTGGAGATCAGACCACTTTTAGGTCAAGAGCTTTGTGCACCCAGTGTGTGCAATTTGGATAAAGAACTTGAGTGTTTAGAGAGAGAGAAATGTATTGCATGTGGTAGGTGATTGTGTATTCCCATTAGACATGAAATTCAGGGCTCTGTTCTCAGAATATCAGCTTGACGCTTACATTGAAGCCAATCTCATTGCACGCCGCACTAGAAGACCACACCCAACTCTGCCTTCACTGACCTCTAACCTACCCTCAAGGCTTCCAGTAAACATTTGTTCTACCATTAGTTTGACTCCTTCTGCAAAGGAGCTAGTCAATATGTACTGGTCCCCGAAATGGCCAAAGGTAGGGAAAGACAGTCTAGTGGATAACAGGCTACTGGACCAACTGGGAGATATTATCTCACCCATCTTGTCTCTCTGGAATTCTAGAGACATTATTACTACCAGCTGACGGTCTGTGATGCAACATGGGCATAATCCATAAACTGTGTAAAAAAAAGCCAAAAATGGCTGAGAACTTAAACTGGATGGTAACAGAATGCCAGTCCCAGTGATGATTGAGCCTGGTGATATTCTAAACAAACAAGCTCTCAGACATGCTTCTAGATGTTTCCTTCACGTCACACTGACTCTACAGAGATTCCTGGCTTCAGAGTGGCACCCAGACAGAGAGACAATCCTGGAATTTTATTATAAAGATTATCATCTGTATTACTGTAGCATCTAGGAGCCCCAGGCCTGGCCCAGGGCCCCATTGTGTCAGGCGCTGTACAAACAGAATAAAAAGATAACCTAGCTCTTTGGGGCAGGAGCTAAATTCTCTGCCTAGCTGTGAACTCTCTCTGATTTGGGGCACGTCTCAGTTTCCCCATCTGTGACATGGAGAGAATTCAGCCCAACCTCACAAGGGTGTTGGAAGGATAAAAATTCATTAGTGATTAGGAAGTGTGCTGAAACTATAGCGATGAGGGCCATTTAAGTACAGTTGCACAATGTAGGCGTCAGTGGAACTTTATACTAGGGCTTTGTGGGGGCCCCTTCCCCCCAAATTCTGATGATTTCATCAACATTTCAAATTTCAGTTAAAAAGGAGGGTGCGACAATTCTCTCTCCCCATTTTTAAACTGATTGTCAGAAACCCCCCCACTGCTAACAACTGGCAAGGCCAGGTGAACTGATGCTGAACTCAATATTGGCTGCAAGCATATCGGGCTTGGCAACTAATTCATCTGCCCCATTGTCAACAGTAAGTCATTTTCCTAGTGTTGGCAAGGCTTGGATTTCATTTTGTAGCAGAAATATATTTATAGACCCAGAATTTACTTTAAGCACATCTCTCATAATAATTCTTTGCGCTCCCACGTGTTTCATCCAAGTTGCCTGCAGTTATCCTTGTTGAATGTGCATTAACTGTGTTAGATTTCTCTCTTTCATGTAGATCGTTGGAACAGAACTGTGTCAAAGATGAGATTTCCCTTCTGGTGGAACAGGAGTACTTGAGCCTTACCCAGGAGAACATTAGCGAGACAGAAATGCAAGGTTTAGAAGGAAGCAAAAAAACTGCCTCTACTTTAAATCAGACTTCATCAAACAACAGCCTTTTCCTGCTTTCCGAGAGGGACCAGTTGCTAGATGAAACAGAAGCAGTAGAGAGCATGTACCGAGCAATGATGGGAAGCAAAGAAAGGGAGATGAAACTCAGATCTCTCTGTGATGCTCAGCTTTCTACAAAATCCACCATCGCTGGGATTCTACGCCCTGCAAAATGCACCTTCAAGAATGCTAGAGGGGTGGACAATGGTCGTGGTAACCCAGTGGCTTCTAACAAAGAGACCAGTAAGTCACTGGTGCCGTGTCCATTGAAATGCATAGAGGCGGCCAAAGCGCCAGATAATCAGGTGGTGGCGGAGGAAACCAGGCTGACCAAGGACTATCTACAAAGTAACATGTTCAATTCCCCCACCCATAAGGAGAGCGCAGTGGTGCCTCTGCCTTCCACGACAGCAGAAAGCCAAACCACGGGGCCAAAGAAGCAGCTCCCGGTGTTTGCCAAGATCTGCTCAAAAACTGATCCCGACTCAGTTCCCGAGGGACTTCAGAACACAGGTACAGGGTGTTTGGAAGTATCATTTGGGAATGATTGGCGGGGGGGGGGATAAAATAAAGCAAGAGATGTTTAAAATGCAGCCGACATCGAATGGGAAGGGACCTTCTGGGTCGGTCCAGTCCCCTGTGATTGCAGGTAGCCATAGACAACAGGTATGGTATTCACTGCTATATACAGAGATGTCATTTCATAGGGGACAAACAATGTGGTTCTTAACCTTTTCCATAGTGGGATCCTCAGTTCTATACCAGGACCAACTCCCAGCATACTCCCTGTCATCCAGCTGGGATCTATGCAACACCCTTCTCCCACTTAACAAGATGGGAGGTGACCCCAATATTGAGATCCCACGGACTGGCAGATATGACTGGTAGCTTTTTAAAGAAGCTAACTTGAAAGTCTGTATGGAACTGCCTTACTATCTGCAGCACTTGATGCCAGCCTGGTCAGAAATAAATCTTGCATGTATCTCTTTCCTTGTATTAGCAAGGGTACGATTTTCATGGTAGGCTAAACTGAGATGATCAAGGTTACGGGATAAATACTGACAGAGCTTGATTCACTGCCAAGTGAAAACAATAGGACTCTTTCCACTGACTGCAACGGGCATTGATTGGGTTCATAATGCATTATATCACATTTTGTGAGGGTAGAGTTAGCCCCTACGGTCCAAGATTTTCCAGAATTAACTCAAGTATTTTGGGGGCCATATTTTGTTCGGGGCCCAATTTAAGACACTTTAAAGAGGCCAGAAAGTACTGAGCACCCATCCTTGGAAACTGCCCATCAGATGTCTCAGGATGGGCAGTCAACATCAGTAATCCATTTTGAAAATCTTGGTCTAGTGTATTGCAACCAGGAGATGTTATAAAATGAACGCAAATGAAAAGCTAGTCAGTTTTCCCCCCTAATCTTAAAGAGGTTTTGAATGTGGCGCAAAGGGTCTTGTTCCATTCTTATTCTAGCTGAACCATTTCATTCATCCTTATCACTCAGACAGTTACAGTTAATTCCAAGTCCTGTAGGGACTGGATGGACAGGTCCTACTAATTAGAGAATGTAGAGTGCTAATTGTTGAATTTGGGTCTCAATACTGAAAGCTTGTAGCCAGTGGAAGTAGCTGAGATCTTAAGTAAATTTGATTGGTGGGCAAAGCACACCCTTTTAAGTTGAGCTTTTCTTTGCTCCAGTGGATCAGCCTAGCGTGTCTGTTTAATAACGTGTTTAACCATCTTTTGTTTTACAGTAACTACTGCAGCATCGGAGAAGAACCACCTCAAATACAATGGGAATGTTTTCACCCCGCGTTTTGCTACCACATCAACGACCACCTCCTTAAACCAGCCAGTGTGGCTCAGTCTGAACTATCCTCCGCCCCCCATCTATCCAAACCATTCAAACTTTCCACAGTTCCAGGTAACAGAACAATAAACATGCAGGGTTCTCGTCGGGCATTGTCAGAGCTAAGCCTGGCAAGCCTGTGGTTGCAGCCACCACTGCTTCTAAACCTACTTTTTGCTTTGTACCATTGGAAGGATCTGAAAGGAACTGGACTGCTATCCAACTCAGTGCTTGGGGGGGGGGGAAACGGGGGGATAACTTTGGGTGGCAAACAAAACAAAGAGAACAAGTAGTTTAGTGCATCAGGGGTGGAGGTTCATGCTTCACTGGAAAGGTGCTGAATTTATGAGACAGTGAGTTATGACCGACCGTGCTTTGTACCCATTTTCATTCCTAGGTTAGTACCAGTTTACAGTTTTCATTTGCTAGGATCCCCAAATGGATTTTTGATACGATCGCCATGTTTACAGATAAGGATGCCGAAACTAGGGTTGCCTGTACAACCTTAATTTAGTCTCAAGTTGTAGTGGGGGAGGTGGTCTAAGTTGGATATTAGAAAACACTATTTCACTAGGAGGGTGGTGAAGCACTGGAATGGGTTACCTAGGGAGGTGGTGGAATCTCCATCCTTAAAGGTTTTTAAAGCCCGGTTTGACAAAGCCCTGGCTGGGATGATTTAGTTGGTGTTGGTTCTGCTTTGAGCAAGGGATTGGACTAGATGACCTCCCGCGGTCCCTCCCAACCCTGATATTCTATGATTCTCCTTGTGTGTATACATTATAATACAGTCTTTAATTCCATGATGACTATTTTTTCCACAGGACCCCGGCCTCATTCAGTGCACGGAATGGATGATGCTCACTCAATACGCAGCTAATCAATATTTTGTTTTCTCCTCATTTTGTGCGAGACCCCAGGCCTTATTTACTGCACACTATTACAGCCCACATCTGAAGATGGAAATATAAATTTCCTCATGGGCTTTTCTATTGTGCTCATCATCATTATATTATCTAGGGGCCAAACAAACATGAATGAATTTATTTTCACAATATCCCTATAAGACCTGGGAGGGGTTAGGATGGGAAACTGAGGCACGGAGATAAAGGTCAAAAGTATCCAATAATTTGGGGTGCCCAATTTGAGACCTCCGAGACCTGATATTTTTGAGTATGTAGAACTAAATAGCACTTCAAAGCACAGCTCCCATTGACTTTAATCAGCACTTCTACAAGTCAAATACCAGGGTCTCAAATCAGGCACTCAGAAAATGAAGAATACACAATTGGTGACCCCTTCTGAAAAATCTGGCTTAAGTGACTTGACTAGCATCACATAGGAACGCTGTGGCAGAGGCAAGGATAGAATCCAATTTTCCAGAGTTGGGATTTAACTACCTTAACCATGAGACCCTCCTTTCTCTTCCTGAAATTCCCTGCCTCGTTCAATACATATGTGGAATATTTTGATTTATCCGTACCAACATTTTCTGGTGAGGGAAAAATGTTCCACCAGAAAAAAAATTCATCAGTTTTGTTCTTCTCCTTTCACTTAACATGTGGAATAGTTTCTTCAGTCATGTCCCACCTTCCACCAATCTTATCTCTGCATTTTTCTTATCCCCAGCTCACTCTGTTAGATTTAACTCTAGATACCACCCTAGCCGCATGGCAGAGTTATCATCCCTCTGGCCTGTTCACCCTATCCAATTTCAATGAGATTTGAACACCTAACTTCCTTAAACCACTTGGAAAATCTCATCCTTAGGACTAAGTTCTTTGACTGGCCTCAACTCAGCCTATCCTATCATTTTGTGGGTGCACTTTTGCACTCTGTAATCAACTACAGTTGTATTTAGTAGGCATTCGTCAGCTGCTTGATACGTTCAATGACAAGTTAGTGATCATCTGCATGCATAATTAATCCTGCTCTCATTGAGGTCAAGGGGAAGTTGAGCTCATTGCAAAACAGGATGGAGAGCGCAGAACCTACCGCAGAGAGCTGTAATGTAGAGAAGAAACCTAGACTTGTGGAGTCATAGAGGAGAATCTTGGCCAAAGATATTAACTAAGTTCAGCTGACCTCCACTCCCTTGAACAAATAACGTGCCCTTGAAAAGACAAAGGAATGTATTGCAGAATAGAAATAAGACCTAGTCAGACTGTTTTAAAGTCATGTCTTTTGTATTTTAACAGGGCTTGTATCCGCAGAGAGCACGGATCCCATACCAGCAGACTTTACACCCTCCCCTAGGATGCTATTCGAGACAGGTGTGTCTAAATGGTTATAAATATGCTTTCATTTGCAGAACACAGATGCTAAGCATAGAAAATTAGCCAGAGCTGTTTGTCATGGGGCATAACTGACATTGGTAGCTTTGCAAAATAAGATTTGGGGGCCAGATCCTCAGATGGTGTAAATCAGCATAGGTCTATGGAGTTACATCAGTTTACATTAGCTGAGGGCCTGGCCTCGAACCAAAATATCCAATTGTATATGCTCCATTTAGTGTTAACTTAGGACAGTCCTTTTTCTCTTTGTAAAGAATGAAACAATCAGCATCATGAAATGGTGCATTTCTATTGCGAGTTAATGTATGAATGAGGAGGAGAACACTGGATGAGCTGCAGCAAGATAAGCTATGACAGTAAGAGGCACCACAGAGAGCTGGAGTGGCTTGGATGTCACCAGGAGAGCCTCAACAGAGTTGATCTCATGCATGCCACTGCAGCACTTCTGGGTCAGATCCAAATTGGTTCCTCAAGTTGGGGCGGGGGAGCTAAAACATTAAGGAAAGTGCCATCACTTTGAAAGGGCAGCAGACACGGAGAATTTTGCAGTGTCCTGCAACACCCACAGTATTATCCCACGGTGATTGGGGGGGGGGGGGGGGGGAGAAAAAAAGTATACCCATATTCTACAGAAATGTTACCAGATGGTGTAGCAGTGTTATCTAGTAGATAGGGCCCCGGCCTTGACAGCAGGAGACCTGGGTTCTCATCCCAACTCTGCTCTGTGACCTTGGATAAATTTTCCTGGGTCCCCTCCCACCCTTCACCTCTCCTGTCTATTTACATTGCAAGTTCTTTGGCCAAGGACTATCTTTTCCTCAGTAACTGCACAGCATCTACCATAAGCGGGGCCCGATTTCAGTTGGGGCAGTAAAACTGCTAATAAATAATAACATAGATGGCACAGAAGGTGGTTTGGGGGTGGCCAGGAGTCAGGACTGCATGGCTCCAACAGCCTAAATTCTCATCTACACATAGGGTGGGTCCATGGTCATCACTGCAGCCTAAGGACTATGGAGTGGCTATCTCCCTGTTCCACATGCTGGCTCTGCTATAGGTGAGGAAAACAGATGCTGTGTCCCACGCTGCATAAACTCCCCTGCCAAGCTAATGGAACTTAGGGGGTTGCCCAAGAGGTAGTGTACTTTTCAGACAACACATTTCTGTCCTAGACAGTCTGTACAATGCTTTGACTCTGCTTGCTTCTTCCATCTTTTCCTTCCAAAGAACTGACAAGACTTTAAAAAAAAGGAGGATGGGACTTTTGTTTGAAAAGGAACCAAGTCACCAACTTGTGGGCTTCTCTCTGGGTAAACATGAGCTGGGTCCCTGGTAGCCAGTAAATTAGCTAATCCTTTCTGGGCATTCTCTCCAAGATAAGGCGGCTTCTATAGCAAGATGCAACCCACACAGCACTTAGACACAACAGCTCTTTCCTCTTCTATAGGAGGGTGGGGTGAAGGGAAACCCCATCGGATCAAAATTTAAGAGCTGGGCATACCACATAGCGGACATCACTGCAACTCTCTCTCCAACTGGAGACATGGCTGAGAAGCACGTTTATTATGCCGAATGCAACTGAATCAGATCTGAATGACACCACGATTTCTTTGTGCAACGAACAATAGCAAGTAGAATGAGGAGCACTTGTCAGCTTTGATATCCTTGACATGTTTTGTGTCATTTACAAAGATTCTGTAGGAATGGATGCAAAAATACCTGTCGTAGTTGCAGCTGATTGTCATCATGTCTTAAGCTTCCGGAGAGCTAGAATTTGGGAGGTGCTGAGTACACTTTCAACCCCTTTGGCATCTGTAAGAGTTGAAAGTTTAATTCATCTGATCAAAAAATGATGATGGGGCAGGAGAAATATAAACTTTTTCCCCCAAAATGTCCCTGTTTTATCAAAGTTAAAAAATTCACTGATTTAAAAAAAAGAAAAAAAACCCCACTCCAACCAGACCCACAGTCACTAAAAGCAGTAGGAGGGGATTTTTGTGCAAAAATGTCATGAATATTTTCCCTTTTTAGTATAATTTTTGAATTTCAAAATTTGAAATATTTCATCCATCTCTAGTTCCAATTGGCATGTGCAGACCTGTCTGTAAACTGTTTTATTTCACCAACTTCTTGCTCTTTGTTTCTTTACCATCTGTAGGTAACTCCATACAATCCACAGCAGATTTTCCGGTCACCTTACACCCCTTTATTGAACTATATCCCTCTGGTCCAGCCCGGTTATTCATACCAGCAGAGGAACCCCTCCAAACCATCTAGCAGCGTACGTGATCCACCAGCAATGGCGGGTGATGGGCCGCAGTATCATTTTTCTCATTCATATGGGTACGTCCACACTGATGTGTGGTCTAGTTCTCAAAGCACATCATGGGAGGGTTTGGTGACTTACAGTAAAACCACATGGAGCTACTGACTGGAGCTAGTTGGAAAATGGAATTTCCATCCAGCTGGAATTTCCAACATTTCAAACCGATTTGAATACCCAATCAGAACAAAAAGTCAACATTGACAACAGAACAGAATTTCCAAAAAAACATCCATCCAGAAACAAACTTTTGTTGTGATAATGTTTGATTGTTTTATTACTAGAAGGTTGGAACATTATAATATATTATAGAAAATTCAATACGAGTCCAAACAAATGAAATGAAAGTCAAAATCAAATATTTTACCTGATCTAAAAAAAGTCAAAATAATTTATTTCATTTATTTGCCATCAAAAACATTGTGAAAGTTGCCATGTTCTTGCAAAGTGTTTTGATTTCAACAAAGCGATACTATCCAACGGAAAACTGCTCCCCCCCCACCCCCCGACCTTCACTGCATGTTCTGAGAGGAGTTGTCTTCCAGACATAAAGCCATTCATCTTGAGTCTTAGTTTAAATAAAGGGAAAGTCGTAAGAACAAAAATAAAAGAGAGAACAGCGTATGCGTGTTTCCTCTGCAACATGCAGCATCAGCCCTGCCTTGCAAAAATGACAGCTGTCCCTGCACACAGGCAGACTTAGAAATGTACAGGGTCACTACTCAGGAAACAAAATGTTAATGGTTACACAGCTATATCCATCAAAATAATGAGAGAACATTAAAGTGGAGGTGGAAGGTTTTCTTGAATTTCTAGGACATTTTTCAAGTCATGGCAAAATTTTCAATCATCAAATTCAGGGTGGAGTGGGAGGAATAGGACAAAATAAGATGAGACTTTTGTGAAAAAAGTTCTCCCCCTTTTTCAAGAGTGGGCCAATTTAAATGTTTTGAATTTCCATTTTTTGTAGCATTTAATGGAGCCCAGCAAGGGCTAGCAACCCAAGTACGAACCTAAGGTCCTTGGTGGACTTATACCGGGGCAGCTGGCCCATGCAGGTGTGAACACCTCTGCATCTTCACTCCTAGGGGGAGGGATAGCTCAGTGGTTTGAGCATTGGCCTGCTAAACCCAGAGTTATGAGCTCAATCCTTGAGGGGGCCACTTAGGGTTCTGGGGCAAAAATCAGTACTTCGTCCTGCTAGTGAAGGCAGAGGGCTGGACTCAATGACCTTCCAGTTCTATGAGATAGATATATCTCCATATTATATATTTTTTATTGTTATCCTCGCTAGCTAGATTAAAGCTAGCAGGGGTATATCTACCAGCTACATTTCATCTTAATTTGCAGTATAGACATACCCCTAGACATGATGGTTAAAACGCTGGAGGCCCACTTCTTTGTAACAACAGTGGGAAAGTTTAGGGGGAAAAGACAACTATCTATACAAGGCCAATGGCTCTTAGGGCTGGATTTGTAAAAGTATTTAGACATCTAACAGTGCAGATGGGATTTTCAAAAGCACCTACCTGCATCTTTCGGCATCTAAATACCTTTAAAAATCTGGCCCTTCAGCAAGATTTCAAACCTTTTACAAACAAGCTCAAAAGGGAAGGGGGGAGGGGAAACGTGGAGGAAATCATAATGAAACTGGATTTAATTTGAATGTTTTTCAGGTTTAGTTCTACACCTGGTGGATCTGTGAGGACAAACCCATATTTCTCTTCCAATGGGAGTGGTATAAACTTTTAGAGCATCTAACTTTTTGATGCATCATTTGGAGACCCTGAAGCTTCAGTCACTGTTAGGAATCTGGAGGTCAAATAAGGACTTATTTTGTATTTCCCATAGTGAAGATTTCTGTCTCGAATGAGCCAACATGACTTATGTGTAAAGAAACAGCTACACAACAATTCATCCGAAAGAGGAGAGTTTTGTTTAGCGGAAGCAAATGAGATTTTTTTTTTTTTGGGTATGATGGAGAGAAATAATAAAAAAAAAAATGTTTTATTTATGACAGATGCCTGAGCTGCTTAAAATTGAATTTTGCTGTAATAAAGCTGGCTGATATAAAAAGGATCATGGCCACAAATTTCAGAGGTGATAACTTGAGTCGTGTATTCAAAGTGAGATTAACACAGAGGCATTCGGTAGCTATGGGGCTTGATTCTGTGGGGGAAAATGCTTGTGTCTTGTATCTGCATCCATGATACTGATCTATGTTTTAGCATTAAGGAATAGGAAACCAGAATGCCTGTACAAAGAAACTTATTTTACTATGTTCCCTTTATTGAATTCAGAGTTTCAGGCTCTAACATTTGAAAGTGAGCTTTTGCCCTTGCAACATAGCTCCTGCTCCGGACTATAGCATTAAAACAGCCTCAGGGTGGTAGGCAATCTACAGACAACTACGATGGATGTCTTTCTGCCCTAGGTCAACAACAACCTGTTGGGTTAAATGCAGAAAGGACTGAATGGAATTATATGGCCTGTTATGCTGGAGGTCAAACTCATTAGGTGATCATAATGGTCCCTTCTGGCCTAAAAAAAAAGTTAACAGCATCTCTGTTGCAAAGAGTTTACAATCTGCAATTGGAAGGTCCTGCAACTGATAATGTAAGGGTCTCCCTGTGCACTAACATCAGTGGGTCTTTACTTGGGGTTTGTTTACATAGGGAGTTATACCAGTATATGGTTAAGTGTGAATATAAACAATAGTTAGACTGGTATAACTCCCCAAGTGAACACTTGCCAGTAGAAGTGCCTGTTTTGATTTAGTTTATGTTGCTTTCAAAGCAGTTTAAGCTAAACCAGAAAAAAGCCACTCTAGTCTAGAATAAGACTGTCCACGTAGGGAGTCTAACTATAGCAGATTAATTATACTAGTATAATTTCCTGGGTAGATAAGGCCTTAGATTGTAAACCTTATGGGGCAAGTACCTTCTTTTTGTTCTGTGTTTGTACAGCACCCACCCAATGGCATCCTGGTCCATGAGAAAGTCTTTTAGGTGCTTCTGCTATATAAATGATAAAATAACGGGGCTCTGTGCAGGCCCTGCATTCTGCTGAACGACGAGGGGAAATGGATCCAGAGAGGAAAAGGATTATCCAGAACATAACCACAGTGGAATGGGATATCAGATTAAGCCCACACTATGATGGCTGTATAATTCCCAGGCAGAGTCTTGCCCCATATTGGAGCTTTATGAACGGCACATATGGTTGATCTCTGCCATCACACATCTGGGACAAGAGAGATAAGAACATAAGAACGGCCACACTGGGTCAGACCAAAGGTCCATCTAGCCCAATATCCTGTCTTCCGACAGTGGCCGATGCCAGGTGCCCCAGAGGGAATGAACAGAACAGGTAATAATCAAGTGATCCATTCCCAGCTTTGGGCAAACAGAAGCTAGGGACACCCTCCCTTCCCATGCGTTTTCAAGACTTGTTCCCTGCAAGGTGGAGAGCACCCTCACCCCATATTAAATTCAACAAGAGTTAAGGGTTTTCAGCCCCTCTCTCAGGGCCTAATCCAAAGCACTTTGGAAGATATTGGGCATCTCTCCATTGTCTTCCAAAGTGCCTTGGACCAGCCCTGAACACCCTTGGTTTAACAGGCTTCGGTTCGGGCGCAGAATGCTCAGTATCTTGCAGGATCAAGCTCCAAATGCAGACGGCAGTAACTTCTGGGTAGCCCACTCCAGAGAGCCGAGTATGGGAAATAAATTCAAACCGCCCTTCCCTGTACACCACATAATGTGCTCCGTGGGATGTTTTTTTCCCCCTGCCATATTTTACAGGCTTCAGATGAGTAAGGCCTAAGTGATTTCAGAGTTGCATCGTCCATATTGGCTACACTTGACATCTCATCTCACAGCAATCCTTCAGGTGACATTTCAAACATACTATTAACCTACGTTTTCTCTTTCTCCACACTGTGTCAGCATTTTATTTCGGGTTGTACAGATGATTGATTTGACTGAGGACAATTTATGATAAGAAATCCATGCTATGGCGCCGGGGGGAGGAGGGAGGAGGGGAGGGAGGCGCACCACAAGCCAAACCACAGGCAAAGACTCTACCAGACACAATTAGGCCAACAATTAAGAACCTCCAGTGTTTTTGTGAAGTATCAATGTCCTTCACTATGTGTGGCTTGTGGGTAACGTGACAGCTTGATAATAGAACACAAGCTGAAATATTGTTAAAGGAATGCCAAGGCAGCTGGGGAAAAAAAAAATCAAAGCTGAGGGCCATATGTTGCCCTAAAAACTCTCCTTGGTGTCAGTGACAATCCCTATAGCACCTTTCATCCAGAAAGGCTTGGAGCACTTAGCTTGTCTATCGATGTGTTATCTATAGGGATCATTTCACCCACTTTTGGAAGGAACATGGCAGCTGTTTAACTAGACCCACTAACATTATGCAACAGTTTAGGATTGCATAGGAAGAACCCATTTGATACTTTAAGGGCAATTTAGGTGACAGGAATGCAGTTATTCCAATTGGAATTTAGCCAGGACACCAAGGTTACTGCCCTTACCGTACTCTTGAGCAAAATGGCATAGTTCATTAGTCGCTACAAGTGGTCCAAACTTCTGATTTATCCCTCAACCAATAATCATTATTCATCAATAATACAGTATTCAATTCCATGATCACATACTCTTTTTCAACAACCTCCCAGCCTCAGTCAGGGCACAGAATGGACAGTACTCAATTAATGATTCAATATTTTGTTGTATCCTCATTGTTCAATGTATTTACTGCACAATATTCAAACCCTGCTCTGAAGACAGAATTAATCATTTCCTCGTGAGCTTTTCAATAGCACTTATCACTGTAGTACCTGCCTTCTTAACAAACATTCATGAATTTATCTTCATAAAACCTCTTTATGCTGAGGGGGTGGGATTATCTCTGTTTTACAGATGGGGACTCACTAATTTTGGATGCCCAACCTGAGCTCCCAGGACCTGATGGGACTTTATATGTTCAAAGCACCCCTCGGATTGACTTCAGCTGCAGATGTGAGTGCTCAGATGCAAGGCAAACCCCAGACTCTCAAGTCAGGAACCCAGGAAATGATGAACACACAATTAGCGACCAACTCTGAAAAATTTGTCAGCCCAGCACCTCCCAGGAACTCTATGGCAGAAGCAGGGATAGAATCGGATTCTCTAGGGCACAGTCAGCTGCGTAAACCATGAGATGGTCCTTCCTTCCCCTGCAATCCCTCTGCCGCATTCACTACACACCTTCCAACTTCTAGCAACAAATGAGACAAGGGTCCTACACACAACAGCCTCCTTCACTACACCCCCCCGATTCATCCCCAGTGCAGGTCCATTCTGTGCAGTGAATGAGGCGGGCTCTCATGGAAAAAAATAGTAATTACATGATTGCATAAAGTCTGTATCATAATCAACTGCACAAGGGAGCTGAATTAAGGTTGTCCAGGCAAAAATGTTTATTAGTTAAAAAAAAATTCCCTGCTAGCTCTATAATGAAATCTCATCACCACATAGAAGTGTTATTACCCCCACTTTGCAGATGGGGAAACTGAGGGTCAAGAACTAACTTACCTTACCGTGCCTCAGTTTCCCCAATGGGTAATAGTAGGATAAAAACACAAGGAAGTCTTTGACAAAGCAACAAATAGAATCTAGAGCTTTCAAGTCCCAGGGTATTGCTATCACCACTGCACTATATTTTCTCCCACTTGGCGTTGCAATTTGAAAGGATTATTCTATATATGACAATTAGAGAAATTAAGTTTTGATTACAGGACAGGAATAACTTGGAAAATTCAGGAGATCTGATTCCCATAATAATCAGGTGCTTATATCCAACAGTGGGCAGACAAAAAATATCATGAGATTTCTAACACTACCTAGTCCCACCCAAGTCAGAATATCCCTCTCATCCACTAGTCTAGCCAAAACCAAGGATTGAAAATATTAGCAAAAAAGTTTAAAATGGAACAAAATAAAAACCAGCCAAACCTTTTTCCAAGCCTGAAAACCAGTTCAGAATTTGGTTCGGTTCTGTCTGAATTCACCCACCCTGAATTACAATACATAGTAGGGTTCTCGAGTCTTTCACTGCGAGGTTTTTCTCCAATATTCCTAACACAATTAATGTAACAAGATGAAAGCATCATCAAGTCCTATTACATTTTTCTTCCTTAGTAAAGGACTGATGACAAACTAGGAATCAGAAGCTATATTGAATTACATTTGCCACAGAAGAGTTCATTAAGTAATAGTATGTAATAAAAATCCTCATCTGTCAATTTGAAGGATAGACTAAGGAGAGACAGTCTACTTACAAAAACTGCAGGTTGTTGTTTTCTACAGCACTCTGTGGCATATAAGTATTCAACTGAGGCATGTGTGCAAAAGGGCACCAGAAATGAAGGATGGTCCAGCAGTTAGAGACTAGGAAACCTGGCATTATGTCCCTGCTGTGCCACAGACTTCCTGTGTGCCCTTTGATGAGTCATTTAGGACCAGATCCTCAAAGGTATTTAGGTGCTCACCACTAATAGATTGTTTCAATGGCACTTAGGTGCCTAAACACCTTTGAGGATCTGGGCCTTTGTCTCTCATTGCCTCAGTTCCCCATCTGTAAAATGGGGATATTAGCACTGACCTACAGGGTATTATGAGGATAAATACATTAAAGGCTGAGAGGGGCTCAGATACTACAGTAATTGGTGCCATATAAGAACCTTTGATGGAGTTAGCATCCTTTCCTCTTCCAGAGATCAAAGGGCCCTGATTATTACTAATAATGATGTGCACCTTTCATCCAACAATCTCACTGCCCAAACAAGAAGTCCCACAGCGCCCCCGCAAGGGAGGCAAGTATTCTTGCGCTCACTTTTCTGATCAGGGAAACTGAAATACAGAGATGAAGTGGGGGCCACAGAGCGAGTGGCGAATCCAGGAAGAGAATCCAGGAGGCCCAACGCTTGGTGCCCTGCTCTGACAAGCCACATCCTTTCCTTTGCTGAAAGTCCAGTATTCCCTACGCATCTGACTCATTCAGACCAGGAAGACAGCGATTCTTCAAAGCCATGAATTTGGCTGTAGAGCCAAAGTTCAGGGCATTCAGCCTTAGGGTTCTGGGTCAGGGTACATGAAACCCAGCCCCACAGTAAGATTACATATGCAATCACACAGACTTTCCTTGCTGGGGAGAAGGGCACCATTCCCACAGTATTGTTTTGTTTTGCTCTTCCCCTTGCAGTGCCTAAAAACATTGTATAGTCTGAGAAGAGCCCTCTTGTTAAACAGAGGTCTGTTTAATTTACCCCCCCCCTTTTTTTTTTGGTAATTTACCATTTGTGGCATAGAGGTTTCTTTTTAAGGAGGAATTCTCTAGCCATGCTTTTTCCCCTTAATCCATCATCACGAGGTATTGTTTTTATTAACTGCATAGGACTGTGGCCTCACCTCAGTGGTTTATAGAATATGTAAAAAGAAAAGGGGTAAAATCCTTATTAAAGTCAAACGTCATTAACTCCCATTGACTTCAACGAGGTAGGATTTTACCCCATAAACCCTGTTGTGATGAGCTTCCAACCTGGCTCCCACAAAACAAGTCTCTGTTTAAAACAAAACCCCACCGTCATAAAGGCTGCCTCCCCCCACCCCTTCCAGTTCCTTCACATCTTTCATGGTCCCTGAGCTAGAACGATAGCCAGGTTAGGGAACCTAGTTCTAATATCGACATGTCCTAACTATGTTTTTCCAAACAGACCAAATCATGTTATAATCACATGAAGGCAATCGATCAATCATGCTAGAACCTTGATCCTTTCCCAACCCCATCATAACTGGATTCCTGCTCAGTTTTAACTGTAGCATAGACAAGGCCTAAAAGGGCAATTCAACTCTGATATTCCACCACAGCATCTATCCTTCAAACCCCTGGGCTGCATTCTCTCTCAACCAAAGAGAGCCAGTTTCCTAAAGACAGGTTAGTCTCCAAGGAAGGGCTAATTGCTTCTCTCCTTACCAGTCATCTTGATCTGTTACTCCCCGCTGTCTATTCTTAACACACACTGAAGTTTTAGGAACCTTGGGAAGGTTTATGCAGCTTTTCAGAAGGCTGATGTGCAGAGATGGGCATACAAGCTACCGGAACGTAACAGGCTTGGGGAAAACACTTTGCTTATGTTAGTTATTTGTTTCCTGTGCCTCAGCTTACCTCTCTGCTGGGGTACAGATCACAGTTTAGTCTTTTCAGGACTTCAATTTATCTCTCTCTCTCTGTTATACACAGAGTTAAAGCTCAGAGAACAAAAGTGACATTAAATCTCTTTATAAATGTGTAACAGTTTACTTAGAACTTATGGAACAATTGAGACTATTGTCAATAACAACATTTTAAAGATAAAACATTCAGGTAGCTTCCCCACATTGTTACAATTCCTATTACCATCGGCCCAAATGCAACATAAAATTTACACTCTGTTGAAGGTTATGTCACAAGGTTGCCCCCTTGGGGTAAAGGGAGGCACCTCACTTACCTCAGACATTTCCTGAGCAACTGCAGTCCTAGGGTCTGGTCCTGTGGCACAGCCCTCCATCTGTTCCTCTTCACAAGTCCACCCTCCCCTCTGGGTAGATATAAAACAGTCCAAACACAATGGAAATGGCCAGACCCCTCCCTCACTCAAAGGAGGGGAAGCAGTCAGAGAAGAAGTCTCAGCTCCTGCCATCCAGCAGGGTTTAGGGCCAAGAATTAGTTTTAGGGACGGCAACAAAAGAAACAAAATCAGCCCGTCACCTTCTCTCCAAAGACTGGAGCTGGTAGTGTGCTTCAGCCATTCTTCAGCAAACAGCCCTGCTCTGGGAGCTCTAGCACTGTTTGCTTCAGAGAACCACCCACCACACCTGGGCTGAATTCCTCTCGTTTAAGGGCCTGCCCCAGGCCTGACAAGCCTACAGGTGCATCGGGTGGGGGCTGATTGTGACCACAGAAGTTCTTTAACCCTTTCTTGGCTGGTGTGTGTGGGGCAGGGGAGGTTATCTGTCTCACCACAGCACGTGCATACATAACTCCCTCCCCTTGGGCTCTTCTCTGGGAAAATGTACCCTTCTCAGTCTCTGTAGAGTGGTGCCCACACCCTCTGCAGGGCATGCCAGCTCTTTAAAGTTGGGGAATGACTGCTAACCCCACCGCCTCCTTCGAACTCCCAGTGAATCTTTGCCACCCCAGTCTGCCATCTGCACAGCCTGCAGCAAATTCTAGTCCTCTTCTTCTCCAGTGGGTGAGGGAATCTGCAGCATAATCTAACAAAAATCTCAAAGCCCTTGGAACACAATCCCTTACAACAGAACCTTCCGGTCCTCATGCTGCTCCCCTACTGAATTCTCCAGTAGCTCCTACTCCCATTCTTCCTATTTATAAACTCCTCCCCCTTCTCTTCAGTTCCCATTGGTCAGTGACTCTGAATCCTGCCAGGCTGCTTGCCCACAATGGAAATCACCTAAGTAGTTTCAAACAGATAATGAACATGCCTAGTACTCTCCACATCCAATTTTTGGATGGTTTTTGCCCATCCAGCAGAGTTTCACTCTGTCTGGCTCTGCCAAGTCTCCAGGCAGGGTCCCCCAAAACAAAACTAAAAACTATATCTCCTCTCCAGTTTTTCCCCCATTTACACCACTAAATGCTGTAATACAAGCATGTGGGTTACAGTAGTAAATCCTCCTTTGATTATTTCAAGGTTGGTAAACCTCATCCCAGACAGAAACGCCAGTCTGGATGAGAATGCTAACTCTGCTGTCTGTCTCCTCCCTCTCTGTCTCCTTAAAAAGAGACTCAGGTAATTCTCTGAGGTTACATGACTTCATCCAAGAACCTCTCAAGATTAATGTTCCTCTGAGGTTTTTATCACTTCTAATTCATCACAGATGGAAGACAATTGAAATGGAAACTCTGTAGCTGGAGTTGCAGAGAGACTCTGCCAATATAATCCTGCTGGTAACACTATAGCATACAATTCACCTTTGTTCCAGTCTTGTCCACCACTGCCGCGATTGAGGAGTAAACAGTATGGCTGGTACCTGCATTGTTTTACAAGAGTTCTATATAAAGGAGTAGATCTGTATATATACATTGTTAATACAATGAGCACTACCTTCTGGCACATATGAGTAAGCATTACTGGTCAAATGTTTGTAGATGCAATAAAATTATTATGCCCTGCAAATCACTTCCTGAGTCGAGCTCTTAACAGACCATAGGCCAGTTGCAGCGTTAACAGCTTTGCCCTCAATAACCTTCTCCCCACTCAAATTTCCCATCATTGCTACCACTGATGCAGTTTCATTTCTAAATATATATCTTCAGAATTTCTCCCCCTCTCTCACCATGCTGTGGTTCTGTTCTTCTAGCCATTGGATGAAATCAGAATTGTTCCACTGTGTTTCATATGCCCTACTCTGCTTTTACCTGATGGTGAGTTTCTATTAGCTCTTGTGATGGGGGTCCCTATAGTTACTGGAGCATCCAGAGGGTCTGAAATCTATCCTTGTTTCCTGTGTGTGGGTCAAAGTGGCCATGCTGTGCTGCATAGTGACAACTGAGAAGTCTGAAGTTTCCATAGATTTGTTGCAATGTTACTTTGGTGAGATAACCATCTACACCAATTGGTCTGAAGCAGCTTCCCCCCCTCTCTCCTCTCCTTTTAATGACCTGTAGCTGCCCTGAATGGATCATGTAGCCACCACTGTAGATTTTGCAAAGTCAATGGTTAACCCCTCTGTTCAAAGCAAACTTTTTTTAATTAGCTTGCATAGCTCTCAAATCCCTTACACTTAAAAGAATATGTAGGGAGGGAGGGAGGGATTGATTGAATGGCTATTAATCAAAGGATGGGTTTTATTCTCGTGATGTCATAAAGTGCAGTAGCCGAGCTCAAGCAGTTTATTAAATTACTGGAATGCCAAGAAAAATAGATAGCTTTAATAACACATTTCTGCCTATCTGTTATATTTGTATATGTAGCTAAGAGGGGGAAATTAAAAGGTTCCCTACTGTATAAAAATGCAATTTAAAAAAATAAAATAAAACAGACTCATTGTCACTGATGCAGAATAAGGGTATGCCAGGCCAAAAAGTTTATACTGTTGTTGACATCAGATGCGACTGCAATGGGTGGAGAAAAATCTCAAGATAAAAGCTTTTCTCTGTGTATCTAAAAGCATGAACCTCTGTGCTTTGATCTAAAAGATCAAGTCCATTAATTTGGAGACAGTAGCAGACTCATAAATGTATTACATGGTCTACCCACTAGAGGGAGACAAGAAGACACTTGGGGTGTTACATTAATATCAGACACAATCATTGGTCCAGATTCTTGACCCCATTGTATCACCTTTGTGCTGCGTTCTTGGTGCATGGTCCCTGAAAGATGTCCCAGCTGGTCAGCTGGGGATTCCAACAGTGGGCTGGAATCTGTGTAGAATAACACTGGCATAACTACTGGGTTAGGCCGCATGGTCAAATGAGGAGGGGGCATGCTCAGAACATCTCTCCTCTTTGCCAATATCCAGTTGATGTAGTGAGGCTGCTCTGACTTGTTCCAGGATTTGAACCAGTCCTCCGCTGTCCCCGGTGAGAGAGGGAATGCAGGAATGGCCCAAAGCCACCCACCCCGCTCCAAGGCCTGTTAGGAAGAAAGCCCAGCAGGACAGGAATATTGTGTTTGTCAAGGCGATCAGCAGATTTTTGTAACAATTGGTGTGTTACTGACAGCTCCTGGGAAGAGAGATCCTCTCTCGCCTCTCTTCCCCAGCCACATTCTTGAATTCTTTGGCTACCATCCACTTCTCACCAGCCTGATGTGTCAAGAAGCACCCCTTCCTTTAAACCCATATTTACCCTAAATCTTCTGTTACCTTAGTTTTCTATTGTCATTATTTTCCCTCAGGAATGCAGTGTCGTGATATTACATTCTTAAGCATGGGACCTGGAGCCAGACCACCCCAGCTATGAATTCAGCACAGCTCACAAGTCAACTGGGGTCAAATCTAGTTAGTGTTTGGATGGGCGGCTTCTAAGGAAAACCCATGTGCGCTGTTGATGATTCAGTAGCTGACTTTTCCCCCTCTGGTTAGGGGATTCACTAGAATAGTGCTAGAAGTCACAGCAAAAGCAACATTCATCATAAGTGATAACCGGAGCAGCAAAGCAGGCCTGAATTGTCCCCAGATCCTTGGGGGTTCCCCCTGGGGAAGTTGCTTAGTAAGTGGGGGCTCTGTTGCATCACCAACACTATTTGACTTTCCAGTGTAACTTTAAAAAAAAAAACTATTCTCAAATCAAAGCTCTTGAGATCCATGTGTCAGCTCCAACAGCAGAACAGAGGAGCCCAAATGACAGGGTGTGCAATGCAATCAACTGGCAAAGCCTTCTGGTCTAAAAACACCATGAGGGGCTGCTGTAGTTAGGGATAGCTTCACAGTAGAGCCCTAAGAAAGAGAAGAGGCCTCTTGAATGACATGGAAAATTGAAGTCAGAACCAAGGAAATCAAGGCACTTTCTGCAAAAGTTACGGGAGCTAACTGTACAGAATATAGATAGAATAGAATATACATGCACTTAAAAATCCCTTCTTCCTGAAGGAAGGGCATGCCTTATTTAGAGGAACACACTAATATTCTGCAAAATTCACTTGACAAGACAGAAAACCCCAAGATGAGAAATTAGGAGTTTTACCTGGAGAGGACTGTCAATTCCCCCTGCAGTTAGTTTCAATTGGATTCCACCACCAGGTCCTGTCCTAAATCCTCCTATAATGTTCCTATGTGCTGTTAAACAGCTGACATGCTCCACTCCATAGCTGTCAGTCCTCTTTCTGGTCTTTGAAGAGTGCATTGGGATCGTTGCAATGCAAAAGTCACTTTAATGAAGCAATACAATTTTCTTTTGCTACTGTTTTTGGGCGATAAGGAGAAAATAGGAAGATTGGGTCCATGTCCATGTCCATGTCTCACCAAAGCCCACCACCTCTATACCAAGAGAAGGGAAATGGAAGGATTTAGGGAGCAGAGAGAGCATATACAATAAATTATGTTTCTGCATAAAACATTATCCCCGTTATAAGACACTATCCCCATTAGACACTATCAAGCCTTATTTGGTTCCCTGTCTGGTTTTACACCAGGTTAACCCCACCGATTTCAATGAAATCCCTCCTGATTTACACCTGTGACAGAGTAAGGTCCATTGTGCAGTCATTTCCATCACGTCTTGCCCCAGCCATTTTAAAACAAGAATTTTATCACCCTTTAAAGTGTTGCGAACAATAAATCTTATACATCGGGAACAGCTCATTTATTTATGTTGATAAATCGGAAGCGTGCTTCCATGCCTTTAATTCTCTCGGTCTCTTAGTGGTGCTTTATACATTAACCTCTTCACACTCTATCTTACCATGATAGACACAGGTAATAAGTGTATTGTACTGTTAGCAGCCCCTTGGGACGAGATCACACACAAAGTAGGTATTTATCAATCTGTACGTGTAATTGCACTGGGGGAGGGAAGAGAGCTGTCTACAGGATTCTGCAGGTAAATCCATCTCTGTGATTGAGATATAGAGAACATTGTCACTAGTTATTACCCAGGGTTAGAGGAGAGAGACAGAGGCCCAGGATTGTATCCAATGGGTTGATATGAAAACTAATTCCATCTGCATAGTCACCTTTTACCAATGTGCATCTCAGTTAATCTCTGCTGGATTTTAAATTAAATTATATTAAATAATGGAAATATCCCATCTCCTAGAACTGGAAGGGACCTTGAAAGCTCGTTGAGTCCAGCCCCCTGCCTTCACTAGCAGGACCAAGTACTGATTTTGCCCCAGATCCCCAAGTAGCCCTGTCAAGGATTGAACTTACAACCCTGGGTTTAGCAGGCTGGTGCTCAAACCACTGAGCTATCCCTCCCCCCAATGCTTATGCAAAAAGAGGACGTCACCAGAAATTAAGTGTCTCGTTGAATTTGTGCTCCACTCTCACCTTAGAGTTCAGATCACATCTCCTGGGAGGAGAGAGGTAGCCACCTGAGCTGAGCAAATTGCAGGAGATGGTCTACACAAATTCATGACTGATCATATTTGCAATTCTTCCATGTTATCTTTCCACTAGCACTGAAGCAGTTACCCTGCCCCACATGAAGAAGTGCGAAGACTGGATTTCTAGCTCAAATGCCTTCAATATTTGCCGACAGCAAATTTCAGTTTGCTCTGCGTCCATCAGCGGAATAAGCCATATGGTGCAGTTTCTATTCTGTGATTGATCACCTATGTATATAGTCAATAGGATGCTGTGAAAATTCCAGCCCGACATACCATTCAAAAATCGCACCAAGTCAACTTATTTAAGTTTATAAGCTACAAACATCATAATGAATAAGAAAAAAGAAATGAGAAGTTAGCCAATAGATGGATGTTTCCATCACCATGAATCTTGAATTCTCCCTCCCAAAACCTCTGTTGTATTTCTATATGCACCTGACACATCTTGTCTCTGCATAGTCTGTAAGTTGTTAGAGCAAAGATTGACTTTGACTTTACATTGGTACAGGGTCCCACACAACAGGGCCTTGCTTATGATTGGCTCTTCTTGTATAAGTGTTGACAGTACATTAATTTATAACATTCACAGTCTGAATGATTTCCAGAGATGAAAAATCGCCAGCAGAAGAAAGCTCACTCATAATTTCAAAAAACGAAGAAATCAGGGAATTTTGCAATCTGCGTCTGGACAATTTGCAAAGAGGAAAAAAATGAATCCTTAGAAATTATGCACTTAATGCTAGTTACAAGTATCAGGTACCTCAATGCAAGCATTTATTCATGAGTTATAGATCAGTTTAATTTTCTTCAAAAGCCAAACGGGCAAAAATAAATGTTCTTACAGTGACCCAAGATATAATCGTTGTGACTTCCTTCTCATCAAATATGTCCACCTCTATAGCTGAGTGGTTTTCCACCATTTAATTGCACTTTTATTTGGGACAGGAATGCTGTTTAGTGACTATGATTAAAAAAAATAACAAGTGTTTCTTATTTTTAAATCCTTGGCTGCCCAACATTACCAGGCTGGGCCTGTAGGGGGAGTTCAGTTCCTGGGGGAAATGTATTTGCTATGCATCAGAAAGTGAACTTTGGATTGCTTTGGCTTTCTCTGGTTTAGGGAGGCTCAGGGAACTGATACGAACAAGACTGTCCTGCTGGAAAATGTGCAGAGTTAATCCTGCTTAATATCTACCATCCATTCTTTGGCCAAGTACATTGGAGAAATGTTAGTTTCTATCTGTAGCAAAAGCTTTGCAGAGACATATAGGTTATTTAAGGGGACTTTAGGGTTGTTTTGGAAGCACATAAACTTTTGTTTATCTGGTTTTTCACCCCTTTTTCCCTCCTGCTGGTGGTTTAATAAAGTAATTTACTTTCAATCCACTCACCTGATGTATGTTTGTAAAGGTCACCCTAGACGCTTGGTCCATGCAATTTCTCCCCTAGGACACTGATATCCATCCATTACCAGAACAGAGGCAGAATAGCAACATTCTCCCACTTATAAAACTTATCAAGAGCTGTGTTGGATTCCCAGTTGCTGGAAATTTTTAAATCCCGATTGGATGTTGTTCTAAAAGATATGCTTTAGTTCAATCAGGAATGAGTTTGGGGAAGTCCTATGGTCTGTGTTACGCTAGAGGACACAATGGCCTTGTATTCCATGAGTCTATACACCACTTGCTCTAGGTCACTACCTGTTCTGCTAATATAGCAGAAGCATCTCTGCAGAATGAGCAAGAAGAGGACAAGTTCCACAGTTTATGGAGCTCCCCGTATTGGAGTTTGTCCAGGACACTGGGTTTAAGACTTCAAGCAGAGGTGTGCCTGCAGCACATGTAGACCTATCTGAGCCTGCTTTGAACTAGCCAGCTTGAATAATGATAGCAGCAGTGAAGCCAGAGCACCACACCCGGCAGCATGAGTTAGCCACACAAGTACATACTCAGGGTCCTGGGCTGGGTTGTACAGCCCAAGCTGTTGTGGCTTCGTGGCTATTGTTATTCAAGCTAGCTACATCAAAGCTGACTCAGGTCTGTCTACATGTGCTCCAGTCACACCTCTGACTGCGGAGCATAGAAAGTCTGAAGGCTTGTCTACGCAAATACTTAGTTCGCAGCAAGCTGGTTTGTGAATCTACCCCATACTAAGGGCAAGTCTATGCTGCACTGGTGCAGCTGCACCTCTGTAGCGCTTTGATGAAGACACTCTAAGCCGACAGGAGAGAGCCCTTACTTACTTACGGCTTAGTTACTCCACCTCTGTGAGAGGCGGTAGCTATGTTGGCAGGAGATGCTCTCCCGCCGACAAAGTGATGTCTATACAGGGGATTAAGGTTGGTACAACTACAACGCTCAGGGACCCTTGAGCAATGTAGTTATGCCGAAGTAAGTCCGTAGAGTAGACCTGTCCTAAGCATCTGTGCGGATCCTGCTGTCATGCATTAACTGTTTGTTAGTGAGCTCTGAACTTTGAAACGGGACTAGATCAAAGCACACTAACAATCTGTTAATGCACACCAGCAAGGTCCACTCGGACACTTAGTGCACAGTAGATTTACACCCCAGCTTGCCACAAACAAAATGTTTGTGTCAACAAACTCTGAGTTCCCCTGGAATGTCAGAAACACCATGGGATAGACAGCGTCTAGAAGCAGGCAACACCTTGGTTTTCTGTCGCATCATGCCTGCAGCTTCATGACGATAGTTTAGTTTTGAGAGGACAAGACATTCCCTTCACTATCACCACTTTTGGCACGATTTCTTCTAGACACTCTCCCTTCTAAGCACTGACCTGGCCCAACTCTGCTTAGCTTGCGGAAGAACTAACACGATCACAGAATAAGGTGGTACAGCTTAAAAGACACACGCTGTTTGGGAAGTTTATACATTCCTGGTTCTACTTTTATACTTTTTCTTAGACACAAAGAAAGATTTAAATGCAAATCTCTTGCACTGATTAGGAACTGTAGGCAATTTGATAATCTCTGTTCTGGAGAATCTAGCAGTGCTAAGGAATTTTCTATTTTATCATTTTTTTATCAAGAGATATGCAACACAAGTGTTAGCTTTTGGTTATTCCTTAATTTGTAAATTGATATTTAATTTTGCAAACCAAGGGTTCATTTGGATTCCAAGTCCCATTTTCCCCAAGTCCCTAATGTTTGTGGAATAGGGAAATAGATGGTAAACTGTTCTGGCTTGGGTCCATATTACAATTTTGCTCTTATGTATATGATAGTAGCTCCTAGAAGCTCCACTGTGCTAGGCGCTGTACAAACATAGTATGAGACAATGCCTGCCCCGCAAGAGCTTACTATCTAAATAGACAAGACAGATGAATGGTATAGGGAAATATCCTCTCTTTGCCTACCCAAGGTCATAGATTCATAGATTCTAGGACTGGAAGGGACCTCGAGAGGTCATCGAGTCCAGTCCCCTGCCCGCATGGCAGGACCAAATACTGTCTAGACCATCCCTGATAGACATTTATCTAACCTACTCTTAAATATCTCCAGAGACGGAGATTCCACAACCTCCCTAGGCAATTTGTTCCAGTGTTTAACCACCCTGACAGTTAGGAACTTTTTCCTAATGTCCAACCTAATGTCATGCAGTAAGTCAGAGGCCAAGCTGGGAATAGGAGTCCACACTCTTTCTTTTTGTTCACATCATGTACCTGTAACGTCCGGTCTCCAAAATGGTTAGCTCTTTTTCACAGGGACTGTCTTTTGCTCTGTATCTGATTAACATCTTGCACAACGGGACCTTGGCTGTGATTTTAGGAGCCTCTCTAGACCAGGGAATCCTCTCTTTATTTTAAGTAAAGTTGCCTGGGGTGAAAAAAATGTTTGCCAACTTCTTGAATTGATTAGAAATGGTAGGAATTTAGTAACCATCTCTTCATCAGTGCCTGCCAGCAATCCATCACTGTCACACAGCGATAGGGCCTTGAATGCTATCGCTTTGACCCATCAGCTCCCTCACAGAATGGGGGAGATGAACTCCAATGATTTACTGTCAGGGTCTTCTCCATCTGTGCAATTGAAGAGAAGGAGCACGGCTGATAAGACAGAAAGTTCCCGTGATGGAAGCTGGGCCCCTGGTGACTTATTGCTTCTATATATTTGTGCCAGCTGTGACCTAAGCAAATCTTGTAATGGGGAAGAAAGTGAGCGTGGGTGGGGGAAGACGGCAGAGGGGCAGGAGGTTGGGGAACAGCAAAGCTGAGGGGAATGACAAGACAGCGCGGCCTGTTCTGATTAATGACGTTTGGGTTTAGAGCAGTCGCGTGTCTCCTCCGCCCCCACTGCAGAATCGGAGCAGTTGATTTTCAAGCTGTGTGAAATTGAAATGCCAGGCTTTCTGCTGACTTCTCTCCACTGAAGCCAGTTCAGATCCATGAGCAGAAACTTTGGTCCTAAAACGTCTACCCTTGATAGGAACATTTAAAATAAAATAAAGAAGACCCCCTTCTCTCTGTAGGCGTCATGCAATGTCAGTACCCAGCGGGGTTCCAGCAAATTGGTGCTAGCTGGGAAAGGCAAGAGAGAATAAAGCAAGATGGTTTCAAAGCAGCCTGAACGACAGAGTATTTGCCCCCTTTTCAGTCTGAGGATTGTGCTGTAGATGAGCATTAGGGTGATCCATGGGCTTGAACTCAGGACTAGGAGCGGAGATATTTTAGGTGCTGAGGCCAGCTCTGATACAGTCTCCCTATGTGGCCTTGTTCCAGCCACTTAATTCCTCTGTTTTCATTCACTGAGCTGTAGCATAGGGACGATGCTGACTTCACAAGGTGATGTGAAGAAGAGCCAGTGTCTGCAGAGTGTTTTAAAGAGAATGGCCAAGAGTGACCCTCAGTGCAGGAGGGCTGGGTACAAAGAGGAGGCTAGGCCTAAAACTGGGCACATTTTGACTGGTATGGACCCCATCAGAATGTGCCTGTCTTGGTGCCAGGGTTAGAAATGCAGTAGTAGTATATATCTGGATGGGCACCCCCATCTCCCTCAAAAGGTGCCCACTTTCAGCTGGGTCTGTACACAGGGAAAGGGGCATCTTTGGGGCTCCCAGTACCTGCCAAAATATGCAAGCACAGCTTGCCCTGCTGGAAATTAAGAGGATGGGAGGGGCCTATTTCGGTGTAGGACACATTTTGATAAGACCCCACCTCACTTCATTTGATTTCTGTGGAACACTGCTGACTCCACTTCCTATTCACATCCAAGTGGGTACGCTCTGCCCTCATTTATACTGGTTGAAAAGAACAGAGCTGAGAATTCTGGGGTGTGCACAGTTATTTCCCTCCTTATAATATAACATATGGAGATATACCTATCTCATAGAACTGGAAGGGACCCTGAAAGGTCATTGAGTCCAGTTCCCTGCCTTCACTAGCAGGACCAAGTACTGATTCTGCCCCAGATCCCTAAGTGGCCCGCTCAAGAATTGAACTCATAACCCTGGGTTTAGCAGGCCAATGCTCAAACCACTGAGCTATCCCCCATCAAGGTAGCTTTCTTATTGGAATAAGGGACTCCTAAATGCCTATGTGTTGCTGCCATACTTCACTATTTTCATGCTGCTGAATGTATCTTATGATGAAACATAATATTCAGAAGGTTTTTTCTTACTTCCTTTCATTTGTATAAACACGTCCCTCTGCCATGTTCTTTAATTACTTAACATCAGTCAGAAGGAAGAGGAAATAAAGACATTGTGGCTAGAACAAAGTCTAGTTTCCTTTTTTAAAAAGGGCAAATATGGACTGATTAGCTAGTGGGCTGAGCAAACTGGGAAATCAAAGGTAAAAAAGGCTTCCGTGCTGTCTGTCGAAGAGCATCGAAGGTGCGTGTTGGTGTGTTTCAAGCAGATTGCAACACTGGCGCCTAAACCAGGCAATTTGCCGAGTGTCTGATTTTACCATTTGGCTAAATATCAGGTTACTGGAATATTGGAAATGTGATATAGAAATAATTTCTACTCACAGAGGCCCTGGTTCTGCAAAGTGCTATGTATACGTTTACCTTGATAAATGTGCCCCATCCCACTGGGTTCACTGGGACTAGTCACGGGTGTAAAGCTAACCCCTAATTTGTGGTCTTTAGTGGGATGTAAGAGGTGCTTAGGTCTCCAGGCAGTGAATTTCACCTCAGGACAAGGGCTGATGGTCATTCTCCATAAGCAGAGACTAATTATCTCCCCATTCCCTGAGCCACGTTTATCTACTGGGACGTAGTCACCACCGAGTCTGGCGCTATTCAGAGGGGACTGGATACATGGCTGGGGCATGTGATAGGGAGTCGGCAATAGACAGGAGGCGAGTGACCACCTGCTGTTTGAGCAGGGGATTTTCAGAAGTGCCTCTGGGGGTTAGGAGCACAAGACCCATTGGAACTCAAAGCTAAAGAGCCCTTAGGCACTTTTAAAACTCACCTTGTGTTGCATGCTAACGGGCTCTCTGATGGGCAACTCACATAAAGGGCCACCCCATGGAAGCTCTGCCTCGTTCAAACATGGGAAAACATCAGAGTAAAATGACCCCCGTTGGGTGTGCCATTTGCAGTCCTTAATTGGGCAGGCTAACCCTGGGACATGAAGCACCCCAGAACCGTGCAGTGCACGCTTTCCAGCGGGGGGCTCTAAAGCACCAGGTGCAAGGAGACTTCACGGAATAGCTTAGCAGCGACAGCACAAAGAGGCACTTTTAAAAACATGGTTCTAAGCAATTCCCAGGAAAATCACCCTGCACCACCCACAGTCGTGACCTAGGTTTTGCCTGCACTGAAAAGATTTGCTGGTAACCCAGGACTTTTGTAGATCAGGTCCTAGAGTCAGCAATGAATGCCAGTAACAGAATTTTAACAGTGCTAGCTAACGATTTTGTAAAAGCAGTAAGGCTTTCCAAAACACTTCTTACAGAACGGGTACAATACTGCCAATTCCAGCCATTCAAAAACGAAGATTGATACCCCCACAACCTCCATGAAGCTGTCTTAAAAATCATGAGGTTTTTTTTTTTTAAGATACATTTGGTGTTCTTTTTATTTGCCTTTTGTTTTCTGCATTTGCTTCACATTTTCCAGCTCTTCTCCACAATCATGGGGCTAGAAGCTTCCTCTTTTGAAAACGACAGTCGAGATTCTCATGAATCCAACTGCTGGAACTTTAAGGAAAAAACAGCTATCCCAAAACTTACAATGAGATCATGATGGTTGGCAAGATTGCTGATTGAGAACAACAGTGGCAGCCTTTACTTCTTGAAACAGGGGCTGTAAAGTTGAATACTTTGTAGATGACAAACAGGAAGATGTTAAATAAACATCCAGAGCCCCGATTCATTTGGTCTTGCCTAGATACAACTTTCATAGCTGGAAGGTCTTGCTGTCACAGTATTGCCAGCAATCTTCCCCTTCTCCCCAGCCTCTTGTTTAAAAAAATAAAATAAAATGGCACAACTGTATAAAATATTATTGATGTTCCAAGATGTATTCTGCTGTACCTTATTTCTGTGCTTCAATGTCACTCTGACACAGCAGAAGATGCAGCTGGGTTTATTGAATGATTTCACGAATGACTATTAACCACAGGAACCGAGTCCTGTAAATGGCATGTCACTTCATGCAAGCCCTTTTTTTTATGACTCCTCTGCCATTGCTACCCTTTGCTTCACTTTAGGGAATAAATTGTGGGTAATTGAAGAATTATTTGACTTGAGCCTTTTTTGCTCCTCTAAAATTGTGAGTTGAATTCAGTCCTGTCATGGAAGCAGATGCGTCTCCTAGAGAAAAAAAACACACGTCTGTTTCTCAGGCCATGCATTCACTATCACTTGTGTCAGCAAAACTTATGTTGCTTATGTGAAAAAAACACCCCCTGAGTGGGATAAGATTCACTGGCATCAGTGGTGATGGGCACAGCTGTCCCACCAACATAGCTACCACTGCTCATTAGGTGGTTTTATGATGTCGACGGAAGAGCTCTCGCCCATCGGCATAGAGCGGAACGTGAGTGATCTTACGGTGGCACAACTGCATCGGTGTAAGCTTGCTTAGGTAGATAGGGCCTAAGAGATTCTTTGCAAAATCTTCCTCCCGGAGCCTGCTTCCCCACTGCCTGGCACCTTCATAAGAACATAAGAACGGCCATACCGGGTCAGACCAAAGGCCCATCTAGCCCAGTATCCTGTCTACCGACAGTGGCCAATGCCAGGTACCCCAGAGGGAGTGAACCTAACAGGCAATGATCAGGTGATCTCTCTCCTGCCATCCATCTCCACCCTCTGACAAACAGAGGCTAGGGACACCACTCCTTACCCATCCTGGCTAATAGTCATTAATGGACTTAACCACCGTGAATTTATCCAGTTCTCTTTTAAACTTCAGTTTTCATTGACACCTGGGCATGGTGGGGGTAAATGAGAGAGGCAGCATTTTACACGCGTGTAAATTGTGACAGAAGCCACTTGGTGGTGAAGCAGGTCCGATCATCTTTTGGACTGATGGGTTCTGTTCATGCCCACTCTGAAACTCTGCATGGGACAAGTCCCTGATCCCACAAACTCTTCTACATGCAGACAGTCCTTACTCAGCCACCCAGTCCTACCCAGGGCAATGGGACGATTGGGAGGAGTAAAGATTTACAGTTCTTACCTCCTGCAAAACATCTAGGGGCCTGATCCACCATTGTTCCCCATCTTGGGCCTGACGCGCCATTGCTCTGTATCATCATTTACATGCAAAGTGGGAGCAAAAGCTAATAAAAACTCACTTTGCAAGGGCAACAGAAAAACAGGCCCCAAGTGTGTACCTTTAAACCAGTGCTGAGTGAGTGCACATTGGGTTTAAAACATTAACACACTGATTGTGCAGCAATTTGGCATCCACTTTCCATTTTACACTCACTGTGCACCAGTGGAAAGGAGAAGGACAATGCTGTATCAGGACAAAGGACTGCAGTATTTAAGTTTATCTATTACAGGATTTGAAGGCTGCAGCTAGGATCCGTGATTTCTTTTGTCTTGTTATGCAGTCTCTCTCCTCTATAGCCTCAAGTTTAATAACCAGCTGTATATTTCCCTATTACTTTTCTATCACTCTTCTTTTTACATCCCTCAGATAGACTCTAATATTAACTTAAGCAATCACTTTTGTTCATATAGGGCTGTTCATTTTTACTGATAAATGTTTAAACAAAAGTCTAAATTATTAACATGAAATCTCTAGTTCTTTCCCAGATTGTCTTGGATGCTGCACTGAAGACGAGGCGATCCACTGCCGAGCTTGGGAAAAGAAATTCATTACCTGGTTCCATACGTTCGGGTTTGATGGTTTAACTTGAAAAAAGCCAGTTTTCTGCTAAATCGGTTTTAGAAGCAAAGTGATCAGTTGTCTCCATTAAGGTGCCAATTAAATGCATGGCTTCCAGTAAGAGAACACCAATAATTCTTCCTTAAATTTCTGGGAAATTACGGTAAACGTATATAGCAGTTTCTAATTGCAGTGCATTACCATGGCATCCATGCCTTTCCCCATCAGGTAGGCATCGCCCCATTTATACTCTTTCTCCTAAGTAATGGGGTGAGAAAACTGTTTGTTTAAATGGAACAAAGATCGAGTGCACAATTTATTGCATCCACTAAAACGGCTCGGATTAAAATCTGACTTTAGAACTGCATATTGATTAGTGACAGATGTGCCCAGATTATTATTATTATTATTTATAACATCGACAGGCCCCTGCAACCCATAACAGTGGCCCCATTGGGCTAGGTGCGTACAAACACAGAGAACGAGGCCAGGGCTTACAATCTAACTAGACAAGAGAGACAAAGGGTAAACCAGAGACAGAGGTGAAACCCCTTGTTCAAGGTCATATAATAGGCCTAGAGAGACATAGGAATGTAACCCGGGGTGAAATCCTGGTCCGTTGAAGTCAACGGGAGCTTTGCCATTGTTTTCAAAGCGGCCAGGATCTTACTTCAGGTCATTAGAGTCCTGGTTAAATGTCATGTCCCCATTACTGAATAGCTGTGGGTACTAAAACAGGCAGAAGTGCTGAGTGTCTGCAGCACGGACTGAGGTCTACCAGATTTGTGGGTGCTCAGCCTCTCCGAAAAAAACAGTAACGAGGCCTTCAGTATTTAAAGGGATGTTGTTAACCGAGCTTAGGCCCAACATTTAGTTTCATCAAGGCCCAACCAAATCGAATGAATACAGGTCCAGCTCCTCAGCTGCTGTAAATTGGTGCTACTCTCCTGACATGGATATAGCTACAACAATTAACACCAGCGGAGGATCTGGCCCCAAAAGTTTCCAATTTTCCTCAATTGTCCATTAAAAAAAGTTTGGTTAAAAAAAATGAAACAGAACTCTTGCAGCGAGGGGAATCCAAACACAGAATCCGTGCAGCTGCCTGAGATCCAGAAAGTGAGAGTGGCCTTTCTGGCTCCACTGTCCAACAGAGCTGGTTGGATGGTAAAGCCAAACCAAAAGACAAATATTTCCATGAATAAAAGTTGTGAGTCCTGATCACTCTGACTCTTCCATTCACATTTCATTGTCTGTGAGGGATTAGACATTGCAGGGCAATTAATGAAAAGAGTTCCCAAATCCTGAATGTTTGGTGGATGAGTGGTACACATTCATACTAGCTAGGGTGTTATTTGACATTTCTTATTCTGTTAAGTGTTTCATTTTTCCATCAGAGATCAGAGGCAATACCATGTGAACGAGGTACCACCCTATATCCCACCAACAGCTGAAGCAAACAATCAAGACCTGGTTTGGCAAAGGACTTAAGCATGTGCTTCTTCAAACAGGAGTTAAGCACATCCTCGATTACTTTGCTGAATATGGGCCACGGTAAACACCACACATGGCGAGATTTGCAGAAACACCTGTGTGACTTTAGGAACTCAAGTCCCTTTCACTTTCACTGCTCCTCAATCATTCAGGTGCTTGGAGAAGTCCTATCCCATATTGAAACTATTTGGCAAATAATTCCCAATAATATTTGCTGAAGTCAGGGCCACTTTGTGAATAATTGAAAAAACATCCTCCACCTGTGGCAGGAGCCATGTCCCCCATCTGTGTGTACAGCACCAAACACAACAGAGCCCTGATCCCCACGGGGGCCTCTTGCAATACTACAGTACAAACAATTAATACTATCAGTAGCACCAAGGAGGGATTTATATCATTTTAATCAGAGCATGCTCCTTTGACAGGCTATTTTCAAGTATGTCTCTTTCTTAGTTTTCAAGACCAAGTGCCATTTCTCTAAGAAAATGAGGTGAGAAAAGAACAGCACCGAGGGTAGACAATGACATTTTCCTGTGTGTCATTCTGTTTTGCAAATAATTCAGCTGAAAATCGGTAGGAAATACACAAAATAGGTTATTACCACACAGTGAATGACAGCTCGCATCAAAGAGAGAATTGCGTGATGGTAAGAAAACCAATTTGAAGCAAACTGTCATTCTTTATACATTCATAATTGCCATGGGGAGAAAAATGCCAAATGTTCATCAGATTACGTCCCGGCTCTATACAGAGAAGGGGCAAATTCTGGATGGTCCTGCGCATAGGTGTACGTAAGAGGCTTGCAGCTAGCACAAGAATGGCAGAGCTATGGGAGGGACTGTGAAGGGACATTACAGAGCATGGAGAACATTTGAATATGTATATTCCATGACTCAGCAATGGCTGTTATGCACAGCCCACCTAGCAGAAAATTCCTACGCATGAGGGTGAAATTCTCCCCCTTCAGACAGACACTACAAGGGCTATGCATCACTTAAATCCTAAGAATAGCACTTAAATGGGACTTAAGTGATGCATAATCATTTGTGCTAGCCCCTCTCTGTAGGAGTGATTCTACCCTCTAGTTATTAGAGATAGGTGAATCATTTACAGAGAATCATTTGACATGTTTCCCCTCATGTTCTGCTCACAGATCGTTTGCAACTTGAGCCAACAATTCTTTAACTTAGTCACAGTTCTGAATAGCAACTCTCTTCCACCAGTAGTTCCTGGTGTCCGGATCAACTTCAATTTTCAAATATTCATGCTGCCCTGGAAACCTGGCCAGGTGACATGGTATTGGGTCTCTCCCTTGATTAGATGATGTATGTAACTAACCAGCCCAGCACCAGCTGTGATTGTCACAATCAAATTAGTACATAAGCTAAATTATGACTTAATTGGAGTCACAGAGATTTGATGGGACAAATCTCATGACTAGAATATTGATATAGAGGGGTATGGGTGGTGAGACGTGGACCATTTAAAAGTCTTTGGTGAAGATAAAAGGGAATAAAGGAATGGCATCATGGCAGAGGTCTACTATAGCCCACCAGGTCAGGAAGAGGAGGTGGATGAGGCATTTATAGAACAAATAACAGCAATATCCAAAACATAAGACCTGGTAATAATGGTGAACGTAACTATCCAGATATCTGTTGCAAAAGTAAGATGGCAAAATACAACATTTCCAAAAAGTTCTCAGAATGTGTTGGGGACAACTTTTTATTTCAGAAGGTGGAGGAAGTAACCATGAGAACAGCCATTTTAGACTTGATTTTGACTAACAAGGAGGAATTAGAAGAATTATATATATCTCCTCAATATATGTTCCACTCTATATGCATCCGAAGAAGTGGGCTGTAGTCCACGAAAGCTTATGCTCTAATAAATTTGTTAGTCTCTAAGGTGCCACAAGTACTCCTGTTCTTTTTAGGGAGGAATTAGTTGCGAATTTGAAGGTTGAAGGCCATTTGGATGAAAGTGATTTGAAAGGACAGTTTTCATGATTCTAAGAAAGAAAGAAGTGAGAGAAGCAGAATAAGGACAAAGGACTTCAAAAAGCAGTCTTCAACAAACTCAGAGAACTGGTAGGTAAGGTTCCATGGGAGGAAAATCTGAGAGATAAGGGAGTTCAGGAGAGCTGGCAGTTTCTCAAGGAGATAATGTTAAAGGCACAACTGCAAACTATCTCGAGGCAAAGGAAAGATAGGAAGGCTAGAAAGAGGCCAATATGGCTCCATCAGGAGTTCTTTAATTACCAGAAAGTCAAAAAGGAATCCTACAAAAAGTGACACATGGATGGATTGCTGAGGAGAAGTTCCGAAGAATAGCACAAGCATGTAGGGAGAAAATCAGAAAGGCTAAAACACAAAATGAGTTACACCTGGGCAAGGGACAGAAAAGGCAATACAAATAGACTCTTTAAAACATTAGGAGCAAGATAAAGATAAAGGAGAGCTTCACTGATGACATCAAGAAGGCTAGGGTGTTTAATGTCTATTTTACTTCAGTCTCCACTAAAAAGGTTAATGATGACCAGATATTCAACACAATTAATATTAACCATAAAGGGGAATGAACACAAACCAAAAAAGGGAAAGAACAGGTTAAAGAATATTTAGATAAGTTAGATGTATTCAAGTCAGCAAGGCCCGATGAAATTCACCGCCGGGTATTTAAGAAACTAGCTGAAGCAGTCTCCAAACAGTTAGTGATTATCTTTGAGGACAGCTGAGGTCCCAGAGTACTGGCCAATCATAGTACCTATCTTTAATAAGGAGCACAAAGGGGACCCAGGGAACTATAGATCAGTCAGCTTAACTTGAATACCTGGAAAGATAGTGGAACAAATTTATTAAACAACCAGTTTGTAAGCACCTAGAGGATGATAGGGTTATAAGGAATAGTCAGCAAGAACAAATTTTGTCAAATCAACTTAATGGTGAATAGCAGGGAAGCTATAGACATAATTTTAGTATGGCTTTTGACACAGTCCCTCATAAGCAAACTAGGAAAATATGATCTAGATGAAATAACTATAAAATGAATGCAAAAGTGGTTGAAAGACAATACTCAGAGTGTAGTTATCAATGGTTAGCTGTCAAATGGGGGGTGGGGGGTGTATCTAGTGGAGTCCTGCAGAAGTCTGTCCTGACTCCAGTACTATTCAATATTTTCATTAATGACTTAGATAATAAAGTGGCAAGTATGCTTATGAAATTTGCAGATGACACCAACTTGAGTGGGGTTGCTAGGACTTTGGAGGGTAGGATTAGAATTCAAAATGACCTTGACAAGTTGGAAACTTGGTCTGAACTCAACAAGATGAAATTCAGTAAAGACTATGGCAAAGTCCTACCCTTAGGAAACAAAAATAAAACGCACAACTCCAAAATGGGAATAACTGGCTAGGTGATAGTACTGCTGACCAGGATCGGGATCACAAATTGAATATGAGTCAGCAATGTGACACAATTGTGAAAAAAGGCTAACATGGTCTGGGGCCTATTAACAGAAGTGTCGCCTGTAAGACATGGGTGGTAATTGTCTCATTTCTCAGCACTAGTAAGGCCTCAGCTGGAGTACTTTGTCCAGTTCTGGGTGCCATATTGTAAGGAAAATGTGGACAAATTGGAGAGAGTCCAAAGGAAAGCAACAAAAATGATGTGACCTAAGGAAAGGTTAAAAAATATTCGTTGTGTTTAGTCTTGAGAAAGGGGGGGGGGGGGGGGGGGGGAACCTGCCAGGAGGTGCTGCATTGAGCCAGTTGAGGGACAGGTTTCATGAGATCTGTCTTTGTCTAGATCTATGCGGCTGGGTAGATAAGGTGCTATATGAGGGCTCAGGAGACCAGCCTCTGCTCTAACATCAGCCCGCTGGGTAAATATAGGCAAATCCCATCCCATCTCCGTGGCCTCTGTGAAATGGAGTTAATGATACCTGCCTCCCTTTGAGATCTCTGCACCAGAAGTGCTGACTTAGTGAGGCGTTGTTGTCTTTCCACCCGGAAGTAGACTGAGCCCAAACCCTCAGAAGTCACCACAGGAGAATCAGATGAGGAATGACTTTCATTTGCTACTGAATCAAAACGATACAATTCTACCCACAAATATGCCCTGCCAATGCATTAATTTGTGGTTGTGTTACAGTAGCACCTAAAGACCCGAAACCAGCATCCCATGGTGCTAAGTGGCATAACACATAACAAGAGACAATTCCAAGCTCCAAGCGCCTGCAATCTGAAGAACCACGACAGACAATGCATTGTCATCCCATTTTACAGGTGGGGGACCGAAGCTCATAGAGATTAAGTGATTTTCTCAGGTCACACAGGGGGGTTGTGGCGAAGCTAAGAATCAAACACAGGTTTCCTGATGTACTGATCCAATGTCAAAACATTTTTCCTCTCAATACACCTCAGATTGGTCAGTCCCCAAGCCGTGTAAAAGGGTTATTGCCTATTTGGTCTATAGGCCTTGTTCCAAAGAGGCTGCCCCACCAATGGGAGGAAGATGTATATCTTTTTAGCTATTTTATCAGTAAATAAGGGCTCAGCCATCCGGAAACATGAGTGGATGTTGCTATGCTGGAGTGTGTATCACAAATTAAATACACTCTTAGAGAGGCAACTGCAGGCAGACAGAATAAATAAACTAACAAACCAAAAAAAAAGTGTATTTATTTTTTCCAGTTGGGCTAGCAGTTTATTTTCTTCTGCATCGTATGGATCCCCCCGGAGAGAAGGCGAGGTAACGCTGTTTTCAGACATTTGTTTTTAATAAGTGAAAATATTTTGCCTGCTCCTCAGCTGTGTGGACAAAGCCTCCAGGGTAAGACAAAGAGAATCTTGCCTATATAGTTTAATAGCTTTTTGTCAAGAGAGACAAATTAGTACATTCTTCTAAGAACCCAGTGTGTCATTGCAGATATTGCATTTACAAAGAGAGTGCATCCTTTAAGACTGCTGAATTCATGAAGGAGAGGGGGACGACTCCTTCCCCATGTGCTAGGGAAAGAGTATGACTGAGAGCAGCAGGAACTCAGACTCCTAGATCCCCTTCCTAGCATGGCCACAGTCTCACTGCCGTGCTGCCAACCCCAGGTGTTGAAAACAATAGCCAGGCAGGCTATATATCAGGTGCTCAAAATTCATGAGATTGGCTTAAAAATCAAAAATAAATGCTGGATTCTTATTTGTCCTATTTAGGGGTCATTTCCTCAAATTTTCCTTTGCAATCACCAGGACTAGAAACTTACTTTACCAACAAACAAACCAACAAAAAAGTACAGAGTTTCACACAATCATATGACTCCAGGAGCTGGAAGTTTTCAAATTTACTGATAAAATAGTTTTCAAAAGAGCACCATTTATCACAAGACTCATGATGAAAATAGTGAGATTTGGCAACACTTCACTATGGGACCTCAAGCAAGTCATGTCACCTCTGGATGGAGAAACTGAGGCACGTGCTGCCTCAGCAAACCAGCAGAGGACGACTGGGCCAGGGATTAAGGGAATAGCTTGGGAGTTGGGAGGCTCCCCCTACCCCAACCATTCCCAGCTCTGCTGCAGACTTCATGTGTGACTTGGCACAAGTCATTTTGTTTGTCCGTGCCTCAGTTTCTCACCTGAAAAATAGGGATAAAGGACTGCCCTACCTCACAGGTGTAATGTGAGGGTAAATAAATTAAAGACTGTTCAGATACTATGGTAATGGGAGCCATATAAGAAGCTAAGTAAATAGACTTCCACATACAATCCCGAGTCCTCCAAATTGAAATTTGCCCTCCAGAGATCTGGTCTACTTTGTAGAAGTGCAAAGTATGCTGACTTCTTACCAATCCTAGAGTCCCCAACTATCCCTAAATTGTAAGTTCATTGGGGCAGAGCTCTTGTACAGCTGTGAGCACATCAGTGATGTAGCAAACATTAATAGCGTATTAAACATAAACACAAACAATATAAATACAGTGATACATAAACATGAATAAGCCTTTACCTGCAGGAACATTTTGCGTTTAAATGTTGACTTCTGACTTAAACCATTTCAGTTTACCTTTTAAAAAATATTTATTATAATTTGACGCAATGTTTATTTCCTGTGTATTTGCCTTCCATAAATCTCCAGGGAGAAAAATAAAGGTTTGAACAAGAGATTGCAAGTGGGAAACACGCTGAAGAATATGTGAAAGGTGAAAATGATTTATGCTTTCAAGCCTAGTAGATTAGAAATGCTTTCCTAATGTGAAAGTCCCTTTTCTAAACAGTTAAATATTGATGATGACTAAACTATTGAAATATTTAAAGTCAGCTAGCAAGACAGACGTGGTGCTTTAACTGCCATGGTTCATGAAAGTCAACACAACTGTTTTTTTTTTTTTACTCCAAAATTTGTCCGTAAGAGAAGCAAATCACCATAAAAAAACATGGAAGTTCATGGGGCAACAAGAGCCACTGGGCTCGGCTGCTGCATTCCTGCACAGAGCGCAGAAACTAAGGTGGCCTTACCCCACCTTTGCCATCCTGTATTTTGGGGCTATTCAGGAATCAGGTATAATTTATAGCAGCTTCAGGGATGCTGTAACTTATGCTCAGACTGCCCATGCCCCCATAGGGCCATTGGTGGCTGAGAACAGATGAAGTGCAGTGCTGTATGGATCGATTTCCTCCCTCCCACGGTGCACGATACCCTCAGAGCATGGGGACCCAGTGAATGACTCCGTTACATGAAGCCAGCCGCAATAAGTGGTCAGATGTCAATTTGTAAAAGCCACTCCAACAAAATAAACGTTATTTTCAGATTGAAGGAATGAAGTTTCCAAATCATCCTCCGAGGTTTGTCCTCTCCTTAAGCGCAGGAAGAATAGATTGTGCAATTCATCTTCAGTTTACAAATGGTCACACAATGGGGAAAAAATAATGAAGCATTAAACACAAAACCTGTGTTTTAACTGAGCCATTAAAGAGCAAAGGAGACACAGCTGGAGCCATTTCGAGTGCTCTTAGCCAGATTCAAAGTGCATAAAAGCACCTGATTTAGAAGCCAGGACAGAAGCAAAAAAGTTCAGAGAAGTGAAGAATTGAACATAACAAAGCACCGGGCACCAAATTCTCTCCTGGTGTAAACTGGCACAGTTCCATTGAAGGTAAATGATTTCACAAGGTGCAGAGCACTGGAGTGACATCAGTTTACACCAGATGAGATTTGGCTCTTGGCAATAAACATAGGGGTTGGGGAGGGGGAACAGGGCCAGATTCTGCTCTCAGTTACTGGTGTAAATCCAGAGCAACTCCAGTGAAGCCATTGGATTCATGATGATGTAAGTGAGACTGGACTCTGGCCACAAGTTGCCTTTTGAAGTGCAAGGGAGAAGGAAGATACAGAGCGTGATTTTTTCCACTGCTTCTTAGTCACTTACTTCTACACCTCTTTGCACAGCGGTGTCAGTCAATGTCAATTGTAGAGTGTTGGAGAATCAGGCCCCGTGTTTTAATCCCACCTGGCTCAGAAAAATTTCACTGTAAATCGCTACCAAAGAGATAGTGGCCATAGACCAGACCAAATAAGAAACCTACACTCACTGACACCAGCCCACTTTGCAGAGGTGTCAGTAACTAAGCAAGGTGTGCCAGCCTGTGGAGAACCTGGCGCTCCATTTCCAATGGGCATTTCCTATGCATCCAGGAGGAATTTCACCCAGGCACAGAAGCGCTAGTGCAGACAGGCTATGCACCACTTAAGTCTCAGTTAGGCAAGCAGAATGGGGCTGGAGTGGTTCATGGACCTTGTGCCAGCCCCTCTGCATGGAGGCTGGGAATAGAGATGGTGCAGAAGTCTTGAGCCAGCCCTGCACTGGCCAGGGAGGCCCATTGTACAAGGAGTTTCCAACCATACTAAGGCCCCTGGAAGACAGGGTAAAAGGGCCTTATCATAGCAGGGCATCAGGCCCATTGGGGAAAGCAACAGTAAACCAGCTATACAACCTCCAACTGCAGAGACAAGGTCTCATGGTGGTAGGGTGACCAGATGTCCCGATTTTATAGGGACAGTCCCGATTTTGGGGTCTTTTTCTTCTATAGGCTCCTATTACCCCCCACCCCCTGTCCCGATTTTTCACATTTGCTGTCTGGTCACCCTACATGGTGGGGACTTATTCAGATGCTGCGGTCAAAGGAGGGCCAGAAAGAGCAAGTGTTCCTCTGGCAAGTCATTTCCATCTACTATTACAGGCACTGATTCGCCACGAAGTCGAGGCAGATGCAGCTGTTTGGATGATGACTTGTCAGAACGTGATCGGCTTCCTCCCCCGCCTCCCCGCACATCGCCATGGCTCTTTGGGAACTAGAGCAGCCTCCAGCAAACGGCAGTGACTTACACCATCTGGTGGAGAAGAGAATTTTATTTTATTCCTTACGTGGATCTGATGGAGTTTGCAAATGGAAGGAATAGGGCCATTTGGGGGCCTGATCCGTGGTCTACTGAAGTCATTGGACAGACTCCCAATGATCTCCGGGGGGGGGAGGGGAGGGTTGGAGTAGCCTGTCTGTGCAGAGCCTTTCACCAATCCATTTCACAACTCACAGGGGCTCATTCTCTGCTATTGCTTCCTTGGGCTGGGGCAGGGAAGCCACCTTTTCGCCTGTTATGGGGCCTTCCCAGCCTCTGGCGTAAGTTAGAACGCCTTCAGGGCTGCTCTATCTTGTGTTCTGATTCCCCTGTGGACCCTAGGAAGCCGAGAATAGCTGTAGTACTGTGCCATGGGGCCACACCCTCAGTCTGCTCCCTGTCCTGGAGGCTGGGAGCAGGGCTGGAAGACAGCCCTTATGCTGGTAGTAAACCAGCCAGGGTGGGATGGGGGCATTGCCCCAGAGACTCATTTCCACCTAAACCATTTTGCACCGTCAGTGAGGATCAGACCCATAGATACATATATGAAGTGCACTGTTAATCAGAAATTGATTCACAATCCTTCAAGCTCTTTGTATTTCAGACGGGGCTTCCCGGTCTTGTAGCAAACAGCTCTGCCTACCTGCTGTACTGTCTATTCTGGGAGCAGATCGGAGATCAGCTATCAGTTGCAGTAGCAAGCATCTAATTTGACTTTGGCAGCAAGACAGCAGTGTCTTGAATGCTAAATTGCATCTGCAAAAAGGTCAAAGCCCATAGATACCTGTGCATTTACATAAGTCAGACAGCTCATCGTCAGTTGCCGCTATTTCATTTATTTATTTATTTATTTTTTAAAAGCGGCTCCCTGGCAATAATTTTGACATGACTTTTGGGAAAGTGACTTTTATCGGGTCTCGTTCTTGGGTTTGACCTTGTTTCCATGGTGTTAATTACTAACTGTCATTAATCAACTGCTTACATCTACAGAAAAATTTTGCAATTAGTTGTAGGAATCAGCCCTCCCCGGCAATCACTGTAATAAATATGAACCCCTGTCTTAGAATGAATAATGTTCTTTGGTCTGGTGTCACCACCCAGTTCCTCGCCCTATCCCTCTCCCCTCCCCAGCCCCAGCTCCATTCTAAATTATCTAGAGGTATTCAATAGACTGCGTTACAGCTAGTGGGCCAGCTTCTCAGTGGGTGTAAATGGGTGTAGACCGACAGAAGTCGGTGAAGGAGGACAGTATCACTGTGAAGCCAACAGCCTGTATACCAGGCAAGCTGGGTTCAATTCCTGGCTGTGCCACAGACTTCCTGAGTGACCTTAGGCAAGTCATTTAATTTTATTATCTGAATATGGAAGAGCTGCAATAGAATTGAAAAAAGAACAGGAGTACTTGTGGCACCTTAGAGACTAACAAATTTATTAGAGCATAAGCTTTCGTGGACTACAGCCCACTTCTTCAGATGCATATAGAATGGAACATATAAAGGACTATTCTCCACTGAGAGCAAGGACTAGAGTCGGGACTCCTGGGTTCTATTCCCAGCTCTGACACTAACGTGCTGTATGAGCTTGGACACATCACTGCCTTGCTCTGTGCCTCAGTTTCCCCATCTGTAAGAAAGGTCTATTAAAACCTACTTGACAGTGGGGATTGTGAACTCTAGAGAATTACCATTTGACAAGTGGATTTAGATCCTTGGATGAGAAGTACTATGATAAGTGCTCATTATTAGTGCTGAACTGTTCAAATTTCCCTCTCACGGTTTATACCCTCCCTCAGCTGAATTACAGCTTTGCAATTAATCTCCTTCCCCAAGTGTTCTATGTTATTACAGTACAATGATTGTTTCTGGTAATTCCATTTGATAAATGCCCCTAAAAAGTATGAGGCTCTGGCAGTGCAATCTGAAATGAAATCTCTTCTCGGGAAATGCAAGAAGCGGGGGAGAGAACAGGGAGCAATCATTTAAGACCTTTAGGTGGAGGTCAAGATAGCAGGGGGACATATATCCAAAGGGTTAGGGCCTACTTGTGTATATCAAAAATCCATGCACCTTTGCACGACTTTTACTGCATTTGTGCACTCAAACCCATATTGCTGTAATCCCCATCAGCATGTCCCAAATCCCTTGGAGATTTTATCCCAGTGGATTTCATTCCCATTTCGACTCCTGCCCTCAGGTCCCCATTGGACTGTATTCCATTCTAGGGAAACAGTAAGAGACAGTCTCTTCCCCAAAGAGCTTGCAGTCTAAATAGACAGGACAGACAAAGAGTGGCAGAAAGGAAATATTGCAAACTCCTACCCTGCCCCCCATTTTAAAGATAGGGAATTGGGAAAAAGAGGGATCTGGTGACTTGCCCAAAGTCCCACAGTGAGTCTGTGGTAGAGAGAATCTCGAGTCCCGGTCCTGTGTTTTAACTCCAAAATCATCCTTCATCTCTAGTCCTCACTTGATACAACAAACTAGTCAGATCCTCGTATAATGCAAGCCATAGAGACCTGGCCAGGTTGGTGGAGTGGAGAAATTGTGGTAGCATCTACCCACAACACACCCTCAACAATAAATTGCCACTTTGGTGTCCTTCCCAGCCACAACCGTTTTGCCAAGTTTGTTGCCAGCAGGATTAAAAAGTCCAAGGAGTGACAAAGAGCTCTCCAAAGTTTAGATACAGAAAATTCAGAATTAATTCCCAGATATGGCTCTCCAGTATGGCAGCCCCATCTCTATATTAAAGGAGATTCAGGCACGGAACGGGACTCAAAGCGATTTGGGTTGGATTTCTGGCTGTGCCCCATATTTCCTTTGTGACCTTGGGCAAATCGCTTCATCTCCCTCCGTGCCTCAACTCATCTAGAAAATGGAGTATAATATTTCCATTCTCCCACCTGTCTTGTCAATTTAGACTGTAAATTTCATGGCAAGGATCATCTCTTAGTATATGTATGTACAGCTCCTAGCACAGTGGGGCTCCTTGGTATAAAACAATAATATTGTTATAGGTTTAACCTCTGCCCTTCATCTAAGATAGCTGTAAGGGACAGTCAAGCACATTTCACTGCCCAGAACCAAGGGATATGTGAATCTGCTCAGGAATTCAAACCATCTGGGTGAAAGGGGTGCAAACAAGGGGACAGACACAGAGAGAGCAGAAAGCAAGACACAGCCTGAAGCAGCAGCTGGTAGCGCAACCCTGAGAAAAGCCTAGAGCGTGAGTTTTAGCAGGTACTGGCTGAAAGAGGTTTGGTGCTGTGACCAAGCACACTGCTTCCTAATTATTTGGTTCCTCCTGCATTCAGGGGATCAGGACTTTGTACATTCTTTGTAAATAAACAAGATGGCAGGAAAGGTAGCAGACTCTATGATCACTTTCTCCTCCCAATGGGAACAACCTGCAAGACCCCCGATTTTAGCTAGCCATGTGGGCCAAAAGGGATAACCATCCCCATCATAAAATAGAAAAATATCTATTCAATTAATAACCCCCCTTTGTTCTTTAAATTAGTGGTGATAAGATAAATTTAACTTCTAGCGAGGGGCTTCATTGCTTGTTTTGGAAGCAAGCTTTATAAAAATAGCAACAACAACCACCCTACATTGAACACCTGCATCATCAAAAAACACGAGAACAAAAATACTGTCACCCAGCTGTCTCCTTTCCCTCTGCTTATCATGGTACGTATCACTTGCTCCCGTGCTATCAGTCCAACGTTAGTGGTCTGTCTCATTGCCCAGCCAGGTACCTGCCTCCCTGCTCTTCCTTTCCCCAAAATTCAACCTCCTTTTATCTTTGCTGCTCAGAAGACAATGTTTTGTTTGAGGTCTGAAAGCGTGATGGGAAGAGACCTGGTTAGGGTAAATAAATCTCTCTATCCATAGAACATGCAGTTGGTATGAATGAGCATCTCAGATCTCCCCTCCCCTTTGCGTGATGATAGCTAAATTACTTCTAAATATAGTCCTTAAAATCTGCATTAATCCCCTGCTTGCCACAAGCGAGTTGGGTTTTATTGACAACATGAAGCTAGAAACCAAGCACCTGCATGGAACATAAGCTCATAAGGGAGGGAATGAGAGTCATTCGGGTGAAGTGTGATTGAGAATGGCCTCTCCTGAGTTTGGCTTCTTCTCTGAAAGCCACGCTTGCATCTGAATACTGCTCTCATTCTGCTCCGCTCCGTACTTCAACTTTGGCTTCTGAGCTTATAATATCACCATTTTTCCAAGTGCGGAAAATTCAGCTCGTGAGTTGAATTAGAACCAGAACTTCCACTTCAAGTTAAAAAAAAAAAAAATTCTGTGGCGCTTTCGATTCATGTTTTCCTACAAAAAGATTAAGCTCCCTTTCTTGGTGTTTCCAAGCACTACCGGTAAATGAAGCTGTTTAGTTTGATTTTCCCTAGTACCAAACACAGATATTACCTTCACAACCTTTGAGGAGCACTCACAGAAGGTTAGCAGGGAAGCGAATTCAGTTGTTAAGGGCTACATATTCCCTGATGTTAAGAGTGCTTTGTTCTCAAGAGCATGCTTTTATGATTATTTTTAGGTGTGTACAATAATGGACATCAAAATGTAAGCATTTCGTCTGTCTGCAGTGTCACCAAGTTATTTTCAGTGATGAATGGGGCCAGGATAGCATCCTCTTAAGGGGCCTTCATATCTTCCACAAGGATATGACGTGAGTGACCTCTTCCAAACACAGAGATGAAACACGTTATCTCCCCAGCTGACATGAAGTGGCAAAGTCATTCTGCACATCCGTCAAGGAAACCATGGGAAGTTGGATGCGTTAACGTCCCGTGGTGATGGGAGTATGCAATAATGCCGGCCAATAATGCTAGCTAAACACTGTACAAACCTCAGGTGTGGATAGGTTGGCTTCCTTATTATTGTCTGTATTACAACAGTTCCTAAAGGCCCAATTGTGCTAGACACTGCTCATCACAGTCCCTGTCTGAGGGAATTTACAACCTAAACAGGCAAGATAGACAGGGAAAGCATTACTCTATGTGGGGGCAGGGGGTAGGGGCATTGAATTAGACTAAATGATGTGCCTGAGATGTTTATGGCAGATCTGGGAATTGAAACCAGATCACCTGAGCCTCGACCACCAGACTCTCCTTCCAGTCCTATTCCAAGCTCCTGGAAAATGTAGCTTCCCTCTCTTTTTCCAAGGCCTCTTACTTTCACCTTGCTCTGCTACTCCAACCCTTTAACCTAAGTCTGTGGTCTCTGCTATTACCGCATTTCAAGCTGACATTAATACTTGAAGATTAGGACGAGCTGCCACATGGGAATCATCTCTCTACACAAATCCGTCCTAATTAGGACAACGGCTGCAGTCTCTACTAGATGCTCAGGCTACGTCTACACTAGGGGTCTAATTCCCAATGAGTGCTAGCGGGAGTATAGACAGTACGGCAGCCCCGGCAGAGGCAGTGGCAGTGCTGGCAGAGCTCAGCCGCGCTGAGTACAAACCCTGTGGGTATGGCTGCTCCTGCTGTCTGTGCGACCGCAGCAATATTATACTCACGCTCACTGAGCTACCACGAGTACACGTACCCGAGCTGGGAAATCACCATCCTAGATCACAGCATAGATGTAGCCAACGTGACAACAATCCTCTCGAGCTTACGGAAAGCAAGCGATGGAGAATTACATCATCTCAGCTGGAACAAATGGAATATTCATTTGTGCACATGGCGTCTACGTAGATATTGCACAGGTAAGAAATTCATTTCATCATAGACTTTAAGGTCAGAAGGGACCATTATGATCATCTAGTCCGACCTTCTGCACAACGCAGGCCACAGAATCTCACCCACCCACTCCTGTAACAAACCCCTAACCTATATCTGAGCCACTGAAGTCCTCAAATCATGGTTTAAAGACTTCAAGGTGCAGAGAATTCTCCAGTCCGTGCCCCACGCTACAGAGGAAGGCAAAAAAAACCCAGGGTCTCTGCCAATCTGCCCTGGTGGAAAATTCCTTCTCAACCCCAAATATGGCAATCAACTAAACCCTGAGCATGTGGGCAAGACTCACCAGCCAGACACCCAGGAAAGAATTCTCTGTAATAACTCAGATCCCACCTCATCTGACATCCCATCACAGGCCATTGGGCATGTTTACCGCTAATAGTCAAAGATCAATTAATTGCCAAAATTAGGCTATCCCATCATACCATCCCCTCCATAAACTTATCAAGCTTAGTCTTGAAGCCAGATATGTCTTTTTACCCCAATGCTCCCCTTGGCAGACTTCCAGAACTTCACTCCTCTGATGATTAGAAACCTTCATCTAATTTCAAGTCTAAACTTCCTGATGGCCAGTTTATATCCATTTGTTCTTGTGTCCACATTGGTACTGAGCTTAAATAATTCCTCTCCCTCCCTGGTATTTATCCCTCTGATGTATTTATAGAGGGCAACCATATCTCCCCTCAGCCTTCTTTTGGTTAGGCTAAACAAGCCAAGCTCTTTGAGTCTCCTTTCATAAGGCAGGTTTTCCATTCCTCAGATCATCCTAGTAGCCTGGACTGGGTGAAATAAAACCAGGTAAATTCCACATGATTTCCATTTTCATGGTCCAAATCTCCACAAACTGAGTCTAGTTGGGAACATTTGCCCAGTGGAAAGTTTGTTACATTGGCCAAGATTTTCAAGAGGCACAACTGATTTTAGATGCTTTCATTATTGGGTGTCCAAGCTAAGAAGCCTTAACCAGGCCTGATTTCCAGAAAGTGCTGGGCACCCACCCTCTGCACATCAGGCCCCTTTAAAGATGTCCTGAGTTGGATCCTAGGAATGAGGATCACTACAAATCACCAGCCCTTTGAAAACCTTGGGGTTATGTGTTTCTATCCCATGTGAATGAGATCTGCTTTGAAAATAAGATCTTCATGAACCTAGTTAATTCCTATTTTGCTTCGCCCAGTACATTTTTCAAAATGATTTATAGTGCAGCAAAAAATAGGACTCTTTCATGCTGAACTGTCTCTTTTGGAGCAAGCCTCTTGGAAACTGTGTGGAGAAGCTGGCAAGACTTGCGCTTTGGCTACTGTCCTCGGTACTGTTCCACTGCTACTCTTGGTCCAATAGGCCCACAGCAAACCTATAAGCAGACATAGGGCCTGATTCTCTTCTCTTGTCGTCTGGTGTAAAACAGGAGCAATTCCGTTAACTCTAATGGAGTTACACCAGTGCAAAAGAAAGGAAAATAAGGCTGTTATCACGTTCTCTCTAAGGGCACCCCATCTCTGTTTGGTTTAATTCATTTTGCTGGTAGTTCTGGGCTAGTCGCCATCAGCAGTAATTGGATTTCAAGAAAGGCAGCTATCTGGTTCCAAGACACATTTTTATCAATATCTGTCTGTTTACAGGTGTCTGTCATAACCTTCAAATATACTTAAAAAGCTCATCCATCCAGGGATAGAACATATGATGGGAAGAAAGCAGGATTCACAGACCAAAGCCACAACTACCACACAAGTTTTTGCCGTCTCATCGCGGTAATGCAAAGAGCCTTTCACACCCAGAAATTATTTGTAAGGCAGCATGGAATATTGGCTTCAGCCAAGAAGTGGCACTGATAACTCTGGATTAGATGAACATTTTCTGTTGAAAGAGTTTTGTTTTTTTGACCGAAAATTGGGTTCAAGATTAAATGAGAGTTTAAGCATCTGTTCTCCATGGAAATTTTATATTTTTCATCAAAAAACAAACTCCAAAAATATGATTTGGTGAAGCTGCTGCAATACCAGTGGAAGCTGTAGTTCAGTTGTATCACGTTCCCATTCACTTCCATAGCCTGGTCAGACAATATCTGCCAAGATGAACTACAAGCAAGGACTCCCATGATGCACCGTCTCCCCTCACCAAGAAGGGAGATTGTGTTGCATAATGGGAGATGTAGTCTGACTAGGAAGTTCAGCTTATAGAAGAGATTGGGAGCACAAGTCACCCAAACTACAACTCTGATGAGTCACCGGACACATTTCTGAATGGAAATATTTCCGTTTTTGGCTGAATGGGGTGGATCACTATTCTGTTCACTCCCTCGGAAGCATCTGACATTGGCCGCTGTCAGAAGACAGGATACTGGGCTAGATGGACCATTGGTCTGACCCAGGATGGCCGTTCTTATGTTCTTATGCATGTTGTAGTACTCAAATATTTGCTGAAAAGATCAAATTTGTCCTAGAAACCCCTCCCCCATGTTTTCCACCCACTTCTAGCGTGTATATTGTTTACGGGATTTGACATGCCCCAGGAGAAGGACTAACCAATTCTTAATTGCTTCCTTCCAACACCACGTCACTTTCCATCGATACTTCGGAAAGCTACCGTGTTTGCAGAGACCAGTCACAAAATGAATGGGCCCAGTGCCATTAAAACATGCACTGGTCTTATAAATAGAGTTGAACCTTATTTTAGCCATGCCCCTGAATCAGGCTGAGAACATGAATTACCCCCATGGTTTTTAGAATGAGTCGGGGACACATTTAAAGCATGCTTTGGTCCCATCTGCACCCCAGGCTACAAAACACACTGTAACCATATAAGGTAACTGGGGCCCACAGCTTCTGTGACTGGGGGCCTGTGATTCTCATACACTGATCTACAAATTCAGAGGAAAAGTAAGATGCACTAGTTGACCTGAATGCATTTCAGAGCCATTGTAAAAACAAAAAACTGTATTATAATTGTAAGTAGGGTGATGGCCCTGGGACTCTATGTCAATTAGTGTTAGAGGTGCTGCAGAATTACAAATACAGAGCAGACTTATGCACTTAATGGTGTATGAACATTAGGTTACATAAGTACATTTATTCATTTCAAAACCCTATCATTTAATCCACTCTGGGTTCCAAAGAGTACACGGTTTCCTTCTATTTTTTTTTCTTATGCCACACTTAGCTCGAATGAATAAGCCAATCTATCAGAATTCATAACCTATCTCAGATCTTTTGGCCTCTCCTGCACTAGAGTAAATCAGACTTTCTAATCCTTCACTCATTTAAAGATCTGGTGAACCTAGATATACCTGCAGCTGAACCTTCAGTGAGAGCTTGACAGAGTCTGTCAAAAATAGTCCTCAGGCCAGTACAACCTGTACAGAAGGGCCTTTCTTATTTTCAAAATTAAACCGTGAATGATTTTCCAGCAGTCCCTGGCTCCCTACATCTGTTCTGAACACGAGAACATCGCTTATGCCTTTAAGGTGCAGAACGGTGGTGCTATTCCCTATTGCCATTTAATCCTAACACAAAAGTTGAGGTTTTAAATACATTTATCCAGTCTAACTGAACGGATCAGTTTGATGCGACTACTGTCTTTAACCACAACACCCAGCAGACAGAACAGTTTTGAAATGACGGGCTAAACACTGTGCATATCAAACAGTCCTGCAATTGCACATCTCTCTAGGTACTTATATGGCCCTCACAACACAGTAACTCTAAGCACCTCACAGTCTTCAATGGATATAACCTTATAATCCTCTTACGAAGTAGGGAAGGATCATCATCCTCATTCTCCAGATGGGAAACTGAGGCACAGAGAGAATGAGCGCTTGGCTCAAAGTGACAGTGAAGGTGTGGCAGAACTGGGAACAGCAGTCAGCTGTCCAAGCTCCATGCTCTGACCTTAAGATTGACCCACCCCGTCTTATGTAGCAGAAGTGATGAGCCATGTAACTTACACTGACAGAGCCTCATTTGCATATTGAATATATTCTTTCAGTGATAGAAACTGACCCAAACAAAACTTGGATCTAGATGGTAATTTTCCCAGAGTTTTAGGGAGATATGCTTGAGAAGTGCATGGCATGTCTTGCTACCCGCTCATCGGCACACAGGGGAACAGTCTATGGCTACTGCCAATGAATGGGAGCTGCTCTTTCATTTCATTTAACAGAGTCTGTGCTTTGGTGATGAAGGTCCTGGAGTCGATCCCAGCCCATGACCTGTGGCAATGGCTGTTACATTGAAATTCAGGCCTCTGATCTAGCCCATTGCACAAGGAGGACCCAAAGTATGGATCCAGATCTTCACCATCTATTATTGATATTATAGTAGCATCTAAGACCAGGGCTCCTTTGGTTAGGCATTGTACAAACACCCCCGGAAAGATGGCCCCCGCTGCAAAGAGCTTACAGTCTAAAAGGCCTGAATCCAAACCTCCCCCAAAGCCCCAGGAGTTCTTGATTCACTGTCAGTCTCCAGGCAAAATTAACCACAGCGCTCCCTGTTCATGATCTCGTCTTTAGGGTGACCAGATAGCAAGTGTGAAAAATTGGGATGGGGGGGACAAGAGATAGTCGGCATAAGACAAAGCTCCCAATATCAGGACATCTGGTCACCCAACTCCTCTTCCCAACCAAGGGTTACAGAGAGAGACCTCATTTATTTCCTGTAGCATATGGAAAGTGGATAGGATCCCTTTAAAGAGTTTGCTCCCTCATGGGCCTCCCTGTCTTCTGGTGCAGAAGCCACCAGAACTTAACAGGGGAACAGTGTGTTTGTGTAACTTGGCCTTGCATAGGGTGACCAGATGTCCCGATTTTATAGGGACAGTCCTGATTTTTGGGTCTTTTTCTTATATAGGCTCCTATTACCCCCCACCCCGTCCCAATTTTTCACATTTGCTGTCTGGTCACCCAAGCCTCGCATGGTCACCGATCGTTAAGAAACACAGATGCAGTTGAGTTCCAAATAACCATGTTTTTCCTAACTACATCATGCTTCCCATTTAAGAAAGATTTATACCGGGGGCAAAGAGAGAAGGAGAAATGTGTTTTGCTACTTGCGGGGAAGTTACGCAATGAGAAAATGTGAGCGACTCTACCTGGTCTAATCAACATCAAATGGCTCTTGGCAACTCTGTCTTATTCTTTAATCTGTGAAAGATCCCAACCAATTCTATTGCCTGCTCTCTATTTGCTCTACTCCCATGAGACTACTTTGCTCAAAGGTTACCTAATCATCCCAGCCGCTTGCATGGAACACAACTAGCTTTACCTCCCTCTCCCCCATCCCCACCTCATTCCAGCCTTTTTTCCTTCTCAAATGTAATTTTCATAACAGTTTGGACTTTCGGTGACTTCACTTCACTAGTTGCAATTAGCTTGATGAGCCAATGGCAGATGCTCATTGATGAGTTTATTGTTTGAGACAAAACAAGAAAACGAACTCAACAAGGCAACAGGGAGAAAAAAAAAAAAAGATAAAAACAAACCCAACCCCCCCCCCCCCCCCCACACACACACACACCAATCCAGTTCTGTGGCTGGAGTTATTTGGTGCTGTCACTGCAATTAAACCAATTCTCTTTGAAGAATAACAATGCCTATTCCAGCCTGGTGCCTCTCTCTCTGTTATAGTATTTCGAGGGCATTAACCTGAATGCAGTCATTAAACTCGGAGAGGAAGGTGTACTTCAGGAAGACACTTCTTGTTATAGGAAAGAATCCACTCCTAGAACCATAGAATATCAGGGTTGGAAGGGACCTTAGGAGGTCATCTAGTCCAACCCCCTGCTCAAAGCAGGACCAATCACAGGAGCCAATGCAGAGACAAAGGCAATGCAGCTGGGGTATCCCCTCTTAAGGGACCATAGGAGTCGGTATAAACACCAGGGCACATCTGAGTGACCCTGCAACAGTGTCTCCAATTGATCTTTGCATAGGCACAGGATGGCTAGGGTCTTCTGCCGTTATGCCCCTTCCTCCTTTGACCCTACTCCATTCCCAGCTCCTCCAGTTGTGGAGCATTCCTTGGGGTCTTACCCTACTTCCCTTTGCACCCATTTAGGTGGCACACAGAGGGCCCCAACGTGATGTTGAATCAGGCCCCTCGGGTGCAACCTGCCATATGCATAAAGAGCCAAGGGAAGTGATGTATTTAAAAACCACCTTTGAGCATTAAAATGACATAGGCAATCTTGCAGCTTACAGAGTGATTTTGCTGGTCAAAGCGGATTTTCCCTGCCCAGCACTGTCTGCATGATGTACCTTGTTTTTCTTTTCATCTTACAGCGGGTTCGGTCGCCCAGCTTTTTAATACCTTAGCAACAGCCAATGGGCCCACAGACACATACAAATCCTTCAAAAACCCACCTGTCTGGGGCACTGTCCGAGGTTCCAGCACCGGTTGCGAGGTGGGCAATACCAGACTGAGCAGACAGGTGATTGGCTGCACCGGGCACGCCTACCTGTGCATTTTTAAATATGGATTCATTTGGGGGATGCCCTAAAAAGTGCAGAAAGCAAAACAGTTTGTTACTGGAGGCACTGAGCTCTGTTAGCTCCCCTTCTACCAGGCCAGCAGCACCCTGCTCTGATCCTGGGCTGCCTCTGAACTTGAAAGTAATAGAGGAGCCTAATTATTATTGTGATTTGTAGGATGGCAGTACCCAGAGGCTCTGAGATTGGGGCCTCATTGTGCTAGGTGCTGTACAAACACAAAATGACAGACGGGCCCAACCCCCAAAGAATTTGCAGTTTAAATGGTGAGGCAGATAAAAAGGGGTACTATACTTATTTTACAGATGGGGAATTGAGGCACAGATGGGGGCGCTGGAACCATTTGCATAGTGGGGGTGCTGAGGGCCATTGAACCAAACTGTAAACCCTGGATATGATGGAAACCACTTCAAGTCAGGGGGTGCGGCAGCGCCCCCAGTTCCAGTCCCTATGGGTACAGAGAGACTAAGTGACTTGCCCAAGGTAATACAGGAAAATTGTGGGAGAGCAAACCATTTCCTGAGTCCCTTTCCAGTCCTCTCACTACAGACCGTCCTCCCTCAGGTTACCTGCTCACTTGCTTCTGTGATTTTGAAGGTACAGGCGAGAACAGAACTGGTGTTGATTTCTAAGGCCACGTGGGTTGATGTGTCCCGCTGGGCTGATCCTACATATCCTGTATCATTTGGGCTGGGGGTGGGGGGAGAAGGGGAATGGATTTCGGATTTTGGTTCAGGCCCATTGTACATTCCTCCCTACACACTTCCAGTTTCAAGGGGATACGGATGTGCTGAATCAGTACTTCCAGGTTGTGACCAGAGGCACAAAAATTACACCACAAAGCGTCTGCTCTTGCCAGATTTCCACGCCAGGTGCACAGGTAAGCTGCTGGTAAAGCAAGATGTGCGTGCAAAGAGTAGAGGCCTGATTCGGGTCACACACACCCGTATAAATCAGGAGTAACTCCACCACGACCAGTGGAGTCAAACCTGTGAACACCTGGAATAAACAAGAGGAGAATCAGTCTTCCTTGGCTGGATTCATCTCTGGCTGGTGCAGAGCTCAGTGCCGGGACAGCAGGGAGGTGATTTGCCCCAGCCTAATTCTGGGAGAGAGATATTCTCTGCAGAGAGATAGCTCATTGGAGTTCCTGCTGCAGGTTAAGGCAGCCATGAGGTCACCACCAGGCCATCTGAATTGCAACGGCACAAAAAACATTCAGCCATACCCTGTAACAGCCCCTGCACCATGGCCTTCTGGGGAAGAGCATACAAGAAGAGAGTCTCCACCAGGGGAAATTCATGGGGGAAGGGAGCTCCTGCAGCTTGTTTGGGTGTCTTTTGCACTGGAGTCTGCAGGGAGCTGTAAATTGGGCCCACTGAATGTTTATATATCTCTTCTGTAACAGGTGTTACATGAGTGCTCTGTATCTGGACGGACACACACACACACACACACACAGAGTTAGTGGATAAGGTGCCAATAGATAGCACACAAAAATAGGTAACAGTTTCTACATTTTGAAGGACCAATAAAACTGAGTTGTGTGAAAATGGCTTCCTCTGGCAGCTCTTAAGATGGTGTCTGCAGTGGGATTTGTATGAGAGCAAAATGGCTGCAGTCCCAGCAGCTAGGTAGAGCATTACCTGCTCTCATCAATAATACTTGGTATTTTACTTAAAGCTCCAGTTCCTGGAGTCAAGTGATTACATGAGTATCTCATCGTTCATTTAAATAAAAGAAGTGCACATTTTACTCTCTTGGTTGCAGTCAAGAGCTTGAAAACATGACCTTAACCCCTCCCCTTCCACCCACCCCCGCCCTCCAAAGGCTCAAAAAACAGAAAGCAAATTAAAATAAACACAAACATTCATTAAAAAAAACCACATGATTTTTAAGCCACTCTTGATTTGGGGGGGTCCTGACTCACTATTTTGGGAGGTTTAAAGATGCATACACCACATTTCACTGCACCCAGAACGGCAAGACATTTCAGAAGCATAAGGCCTAGTTTAATACTCTAAGTCCATTCTGAATAAGTCACTTGCAGAGAAAGATACAAATATGTTTATTACTCACACCTCTAGCAACTCATCCTCCGTAGGCTCATTTATATTTATTTGCCTTACGAATGCCCTAACACATTAGACAGGGGGTTATAAATGTCTCATTAAGTCTATTATAGTGTCTTTAATGTTTTAACTTTATATTTAACTTAATTAGGACAGCAAGGAGGGGAGGGATTGGAACCCGGTATGTGTCGCCAGCAGCGCCTTTTCAACATCTGAATTGGAAGGGCCGTTAGCCAGATGAGCAATTACGCTGAACAGCAGACAGTAGCAATCCGTGTATGCCAGGGCCGTATGCTTCAGCCTAGCCGTAGCATGGAGCTTTGGGACGTTCTGTCACTTCCCAACCGGTTTCTCCAAGCTGCACCTTCTACTCACGGCATTTTCACGCAAAACCTTTCGAGATGCAGGATCTTAATAAGAAGAGAACAAGCCCCAGATCGCTAGCGCTCAGCGTGGCTGCCAAGCACCGGCTGATGCTCAGAGGAGAGAGGCAGGGACAGAAAACTGGCGCCTGTGATCTCCACATGCCACGGCTCAGCAGGAAGGAAGAGCTCTCAGTTAAGAGCATGATTCTTTAGGTAGGGTTTCTTCAAAGCCAGGCAGCAGGGGGCCCGGCGTAAGCAGAGGATGAGTGTGACAAATAGGCCACCGTGTTGTGGGGAAGTGACAAGGCTTTTTATGCTGATGAATGGAGGAAAAAGCAGTTCCTAGGAGGCACAATCAGTAGCTCCTTGCAGCAGAACAGGGGAATTTTAATGACATTGCAAACAGAGTCCATTACAAAGGACAGTACAAATCCCCTGTGTGCACCTACATAGGAAGATAAAGCCTCTAAGATACATTTTCAGTTACTCCATTTCTGAGCTGGGGGCCTGGGCCGGGCAGAAGCAGCACGGAGGTGACTGTGACAGCCGCCTTCTTGGCCAACACAATGGGGAATGAACCAGGGTCCTCCAGAGCTGAATGGGTGAGGTGCTGAAACATGGGCTAAAAAGCCACGGCTCTGTAGCTAGAGGCTATAGCAATGCGGATCTTCTGTGGATCAGTACACAGGGGGACTTCTAATACACACTCACCAGTGGGTTACATGACTCAAAGCCTCCTTTCCACTCCCTCTGTTCTGGGGCCACGCATGGCCCTGTCCAGCCCCTGGTGTCAGATAGAGCAAGCCTGAGGCTAACTTCCCATGAGTCCCGGGAAGCAGAGAGTAACCGCAGTGCACTCCAGCCACACCCAAGCCAACCCTTACATCAAAGGGAGGAAGCAGTCAGAAGAGAGCCATACACCATCTCTGCACTTGTGGGGGAGAGAATCTCCCCGGGCCATTTCCACCCACTTTTATGTTGCCAGAGTGGGGCAAATTGGCCATAAGTGCAACCGAGAATCAGGCCCCAATCTTTTTCTTTTGGCAGGTGTCACTGTAGTGACTCGCACTGGTACTGGTCTAGGGTTACTGTCTCTACACAGCTAGAATAGATAATATTACTAGTAATAATCATATGTTGCATTTATACAGAGCCTTTCATCCAAGGATCTCATGCTTTCCAAACCTAAATTAATTAAGCTGCGATCCCCCTGCCCTCCATGAGTTCTATAAGTGCTCCGTCAGCATTTCTAGAGTGCAGTGTTCTTTTACAGTGGTTATTAATTGGTTGCGAGTCTGCAAATTTCTCTTCAGAGAGAAATTTAATTCTTGCAATTAAAACTCCAAACTGGGAGTCAGGAGTTCTAATTCCAGGCTCTGCCACTGATTCATTTGTGTGACTTTAGGCAAGTCACTTAACTGCTCTGTGCCTCAGTTTCCCCCATCAACAAAATGGAGGTGTGTAATAACGCACTGGGGTGTGATGAGGTTAAATGCACCCGGCATTATAAAGTGCTTTGAGACCCTGTCCCACAATGACCTAGCCCTTTAAGAGGGGTCCAGCTCTGCCCAATTCCAGGATTCTGGGGCTTGTCATTCAAAAAGATCATGTGAATTAGAGGCTGGCAAGGGATGCTGGGAAAGATGCCAGCTATATATAAGCTACCCAACCAGCAAGAGGGGGAACTGAGGCAGCAGTTACATTTCCAACAGAGACAGAGTAAGCCTGTCTTAGGGTGTGTCTACACTACACCTGGGAGTGAGCGTCTCAGCCAGGTTTGACATACCTGCATTACCGGGGCTCAAGCCAGTGGGCTAAAAATAGCTGTGTAGCTGCTGGAGCTCAGGTGGGCTTGAGAGACTGAGCTCCTGCCTAGGCCACTACATCAAAACAACAACATCTACACAGCTATTGCTAGTGCGTTAGCACAAGCCCCGCTAACCTGAGCTGGGCGGCTTGCTCCCATTGCGTTGTGGACACACCCTCACAGACCCCCGGACGGAAGGTGCAACAGGAATATAAACAATCAGTATGAATGACGCACGCAGAAATCCCACTGCTCCACCGTCTCTCCCCTCCCCTCCCATCCCCTCCCCCGCACTGTCTTTAAAGTCCCTTCGGAAAAGTTTTTTCTTTTTAAAAAGTGAGGGCCAATTTCTGCTCTCATTTACATCAGTGTAACTCTGTAAATCAATGGAACCTCTGTTCCTGAATGGAGAAAGAAGCAACACAGAGAGGCAGCCTGCCTATGTGGCAGTCCTTGCCTCTCCGCAGCCCCTGCCCTACACAGGTCCAGAAGTAGGGTGACCAGATGTCCCAATATTTGGGGCTTTTTCCTATATAGGCTCCTATTACCCCCACCCTGTGTCCCAGTTTTTCTCACTTGCTATCTGGTCACCCTACCCAGAAGCCATGTGGTTAGAGCCGCTGTTCACTCCTCACTCTGTGTCCTTCTGCAATGCGGACCTGAAAACCTAGCAAGATAAATCTCAAACTTCGTCATTCTCCTGTCCCTTGTCTGTAGTTTTTTTGTTTTGTTTTGTTTTTGCCTGGGGACATAAAGGGCGGTGGGACATTAATTTCCTTGTGTCTTAATTTGTTTAACCCTTAGGAAAGCAGCCAATTCTCCGGGTGCATAAAGTAACAAAAAGGGGTCTGACAATCTTCTCTGCTGTGTTTCCCGTCCCACCGTGTGCCTGACAGAAATCACCTCCCTTCACCACTGAAATGCAGCCACCTCTAGGGTGAAACATGGCAGCTGTTTAATAGCACACACACAAAAGACATTTAAGGAAAAGAGAATGAAGGTGAACCCTGTGCCCAAGCAACAGTAGAAGCCAAAGGCTAAAATCCCACTAGTAACACATCTGACGTCTCATGACACTGGAACCTATATGATACATACAGGTCTCCCTCTGTACATCCCTGCCTCCTGTATGAGACCATATCGAGAGATATGATACAAAGGGGTGGGTTCCTGGAAGGCACTAAAGTCTGGGGATTGGATTTCTCAGCTCCTGGGAGTGGAGGTCAGGCCTGATTCTGTTCTCCCTTGCAGTCATGTAAATCTGGAATAAAGTGGAGCTACGCTGGCGTAAAACAGATGTGAGTGGGAGGAGAATCAGGCTCTTGAGGTTAATTTCACATCGTTTTCCCCATTTCATTGTTCAGCCTGCCTACTGGCCCAGCAGGGGGCCGGGGTATACACACTGATACCTAAGAGAACAGATTGTCAGTGCAATTGGCAGACATCCTTGACTCAGCCTGATATAAATCCCCAGAAATCTGGAGCGGGCTGCTTCTTCTCCTAGCTTGTTTTATATATTTATTTAAGTGGGATCAAGTAACCAAAAAGCAAGGTTAGACTGGGCTATGTCACTGTAATATGGAGCCTTCTTCCTCTGCCCCTAACACAGTAACACGTTGGTGAGTCTTTTGGGGGGTTGCCTTTCTAGTTATTGCAGTAGTGTGGTCCAGTGGATCGGGTACTGGGTTGGGACCCAGAAGGCTTGGATTCTACTTCTGGCTCTGCCGCTGGCCTGTATGACCTCTGGTTCCCCTGCTGCCTCTGGCCTAGGGAGAATATCCACTCTTTGGGCATGGGACTGTCTCTCCCTGTGTGTTGACGGAGCACTGAGCATAAAGAGGCCTCCTAAGGCACTACTGCTGTATTAATAATGAATCATCATCATAATAGTTAACATACAAACAACCTTATGCCTCTGGCTTATCCTTATGCCTTGTTCCCTCTGTCTTTGGAGGTCTCTCAACCCTTGTACACCCCTTATGGCAACTGTCAGGCTCAAAAGACAATGGAGTAAGCGCCAAAGCATCTCGGTTACGGTGTGTGGTGCCACAGCATTGCGAGTGGCTAAGAAGTCCATCGTGACACACAGTAACCGCTGACAGATAACGCGGGCGTAAGGCACAGGGTCAGAACAGGAAGCTGGCACATCACTGTGCTTTTCCCCTTTGCTCTCTTCACCTTCCTGTCTCTCAGCCACCTCCCTTCAGCCGCTTTGACCAGCCCTGGTGCAGCATAGCCGTCCAATGTGGCCTGTTTGTTGCATCTTCCCAGCTTACGGTATTGATGTTGAAAGTTTTCAAATCCCTCTTGCAAACATCCTTGAACCTGAGCCTAGGTCAGCCCAGGGTCCTTGGACAGGAGCGGTGCCAGGGTTTTTGGCGCCCTAGGTGGGGGTCCTTCCGTGCTCCCGGTTGTCGTCGGCAATTCTGCGGCGGGGGGGTCCTTCCGCGCTCCCGGCCTTCGGGGCACTTTGGCGGCGGGTCCCGGAGCGAGTGAAGGACCCGCCGCAGAATTGCCGCCGAAGATCCGCAGCGCGGAAGGACCCCCCCGCCGCCGAATTGCCACCAAGGGTGGCAAAATGCTGTCCCCCCCAAATCCTGGTGCCCTAGGTGACCGCCTAGGTCACCTAAATGGAAGCGCCGGCCCTGTCCTTGGAGCATTTCCAAGTTCTCCATACTGGAGGTTCTTTGGAATGCATGAAATTACATCCCTACATTGGAGCTAAGTTGATCTGGCTGCTGCAGCAAGTCAGCAAAATAGCTCTGCATCCCTATTCCAGAACCCTCCGGTATCCTGTCACGTTAGAAAACAACAACATATGAATCATTAGAGAGACTGCTGCAAAACAGCCACTTTCACTTCAAAAGCTTGGTCTACTCATTTAAATTCTCCATGCCCAATGCTGCCATTTGATACAAACATGCTTGCAGCTCCTGCGGAAATCAATGGGACCTCATCCGCACTGTGAGCTTTTAGGCTTTGTGCCTCATTTCCTGCTCCACCCATAAAAATGGCGAGAACGCTGCTGACTAACCTTTGCGAAGCACTTTCAGATCCTCAGACCAAAGGACATGTCTATATGCCAGGGGACGTAGCAGCCATATTCTTTGCAAGAATCCTGTTGCCTCTTGCAAAGAAGAAGAGGATACAGAAAGGAAATGGATGCCCCTTTGTCTTCATCTTTCATTGAAGGAAACCACCAGATCATTTGATTTTTGTGCCCGCTAGGGGAGGTCAGGGGAAGTTGAATCCATGGGCCTCAAGGGAAGATTTCTCCTCCACTGAAGTGACTGCAAGAGACAGACTATAAATGGTGAATGCACAGAGAACATCTGCCAACACCTGGATGTGCTGTGGGTGGGGGAAGGTGGTATAAAGGTATCAGAAGGGAAAGATCAGACCATGCAAAAGAGCACCCATGCTGCAGCGTGTGCCCAGAGCACAAAAGGCCCAGTTCAGCCCCAGTGTAACTCCATCTTGCCATTACACCAGGGACTGAGTTTGGCCCAGTGGAAACAAGGCTGCAGGTAGGAAGTCTCCCAAAGGGCTCCCTGCACATTGAAGCAGAGAGGGGAAACAGTCAGACATACAGAAGGATCAAAGCTGGCAAAAAATCATGCTCCCGCTACACTCGGATGCAGCAGACAGGCCCCTATTTAAAATATATAACCTCGTGCTCAGCTCTCAATAACCTGCTGCCATGATGAAAGGATGCTGTGCCGCTGGGAGAAAAAGGGTTACAAGAACAGAGTTTAGAAATAAATCAACCTCTGGGCTGCTTTGGAAATCATCTATGAAAAGGATTTGGCTGAAAACGGCACCGTATAAATGGCAGGCGTTATTATTTTTGACAATAAAAAAAACATACAACCAACCACCCACCGTTTCCTTGTATTTGCTTGGGAGTAAAACCATTTTGCAGATGTCTCCAGACAGGCTGCTTAACTGCTTCCAGCATCTTAATTTTCCCTTTTAAGTTTTTATTACGTTTAAATTAAAATTATGCCCGGGAGGAGGGAAGGGTAATTTTAAAAATCTATTACCATTGAGCTTTCCACTACTCATGACACCTTCGCTCAGAAACCTGAAAATCAAATGACTTCTTTCCCCATTAGATCTCATTCTTCTCTCGGTCTTTAAACCTAGGTATCCTTTCCCACCACCCTATGTTTCAGGGCAGCTCATTACTAGCATATTGTTACAATGTTATACCTCACTGTCATTATTATTTGTGTCAAGGAACCACAGTCAAGATCAAAGGCCCATTGTGCTAGGCATTGTGCTAACCCATTTTAAAAGACACTCTTTGCCTCAAAAAGTTTACAATTGAAGTTTACATTAATAAAATAGTAATAATAGTGATTCCTTCGTCTTATTTAGCACTTTTGGTCAGTAAGATTTTACTTCTTTGACTATATTTATTCTTGTTAAACTCAGTCAAAATAAATGCTCTTTAGACTGCAAGTACATGGCTGCTTTTTGTGTACGGAGAAACACGAGTGCGCCAATACGCGTTCCCAAGAGCAAAACGAGGTAAGACTTTGGATACGTCATATATTCTGAGTTCTGAACTTGTGTGTCTGGATTTGTTCTTGTTTTCTGGGTCGAATGCGTCTTGTTACATTAGTTTTAACTACTCTGCTAAGCTAATCTTCAGCTAAATATATATACACCTCTACCCCGATAGAACGCTGCCCTCGGGAGCCAAAAAATCTTACCGTGTTATAGGTGAAATGGCGTTATATCGAACTTGCTTTGATCTGCTGGAGCACACAGCCCCGCCCCCCCGGAGCACTGCTTTACCACGTTCTATCCGAATTCGTGTAATATCAGGTCGCGTTATATCAGGGTAGAGATGTATTATGTATATTTAACATTAACATGAAGGTTCCTTGGATAGAATCTCCTGGGCCCAGATGCACTAGGGGGGGGGAAAAAGAGGCTGTTTTATATATTTAGCACGTCTATTTATTATTGATGCATGGCCAGATCCACCGAGATGCAAAACATCTCAGTCGCAGGGACGTCCTCTGTCTAACAAGAGGAACATCCGTTACAGAGAAAGCCAGCCCCTTTTTGCTCAGCTCAGCCTGGACATCTGGAAATTCACAGAAAAAGAGAAGCACTTCACACCACCTACAAGCTGTGAAACATACAGAGTTCTCAATGACAACTGGCATTTCTCAGCCATCAGATGGAGGTGATCTCGCATAAGGTATTTTAGGGCCCTTGTACACAGAGAAGTCATTGGAATAGCTATTGCCAAATAAGCTAAAAGTCACATTATTCTAGAGCGAACATGCTGGAAGCTATTCCAGGATAGCCATTGAGGAATAGCTCCTAAAATATATTAAGTGACACCACTCCTCAGACTCCTACATCTAAGGGCCTGTCTGCACAATGGGTTGGTTAGTCATGATTGGGCATATAAATCACATGGCATTATTTGCAATAAATAATTTAACTTTTCTTATTGCTCAAAGACTGTTCAGAGGAGATCAATCACCCTGAACTTTCCCTCCTGTTATTCCAAAGTATTTGATTAATTTTCTTGGGATTTTTATTAAACCTGATTTTGAAAAGAATAAGCAACTCCCACTGAGGTTGAAAGAGTTATTCTGGATTTGCACCTGTGAAATGGACTGCAGAATTTGGCCCAGCATATGTAAGAATGTTAATGTATACAAAATACATACATATTTTGATTACACCCCTCTTTGTCAACATTTATATATCATGCAACTTCTTAGGACCTGATCCAAGGCCCATTGAAGTCAATGGGAATGGTTCCTCCATCTTCAGTGGGCTTTGGCTCAAGCCTTTAGACTGAGATTTTCCAAAGTGGCCTAGGGGGGTTAGATACATTTCCACTCAGTTAATAGTGTCTAAATCCCCTAGATTGCTTTGAAAATCCCAACCTTAGATTGAGAATTGTTTGATTTGAGGGATGTGGAATTTTTCAAGAGTGTCTAAGAGATTCAGGAGCCAAAGATTACATTGAAAAGTGATTGGATTTGGGCACCTAAATACCTTAAACATCTTTAAAAATCCCAGTTTTTAACTGTCAATGGGACTTGTTCTCCCAAACCCATTAGGCACTTTTGAAAGCCCACCTTGAATCTTTCAATGTGTTTGTGAGTGTGCACGCAATGTCTTGCAAATTGTAGGCACTACTGGAATACAAATAAATAATGATGGATGTAATCTGTATACAGAACAGTAAGAACAACAAACTATATTGTGCAGAAACAGAGCATCTGCTGGATACATCTCATTGCTAGAATTACAGGTTGCCAGAGTTATGTATGATAGTGTTTGGCTGAAACCTTAAAAAAGTGAGATTCTATCTATGGCCTTATGAACCATCATCTTATTTTCATATCAAGATGCAAAATAAAACGCCCATCAGGCATTCCTTCTGATGCTTATATTTTTCCTAAAAAGTTCTCTAAGTGGAATAAGCCATGCAGTGAATTTCAATTTTTTAAAAAAATGTCCTATTTAAAGTGAAAAGCACTAACATTCTCCCTCTATTCCCAGACTCTAACACAGATGGCAGTTTAGTCCGAGATTACTGAGGAATGATGGGTTCGAGAATTTCACCTCAGGGCTGCGAGTTCAAATCCAGCCCATGTTTGGAATGGCCAAAACTTTGCTATTAAGTGATGTTTAGCGGCTTCTGTCTTGTATCAGTTCAATTTGCACCTGCAAGGTATGAGCAGGCTGTGCTCTGTGTAGGTGAATGGTATCCATCCACTCACCATCGATTTAGAGCCCATGTCTGTGGCGTGAAACTCTCCTTGACTTGAGTGGTACATCACTGAGCCCTCAGCTCCAGTGTCTTGTCTCGAGATGCACTGGGATCAGCACAAAACCAGGGATGGATTCTCTGAGGCTGGGGGCAACGTTGTCTACACTTGCAGTGCCATGTAGGATACCTGTAGTTGCTACATGCCACAGAGACAGGCAGGCTACATCACAGAAAGGCTCCAACATCTGCCCTGGCCATACCCTTTGCCCACTGTAGAAAAGACAACTGGGAAAGGCTCTGGCAGGGGAGAGGCAGCGGGACACTACACTCCTAAAAATAGCATTACAGGTGGGAGGAACTACTTGGGAGTGCAGAGGGCTGTGTAGTGGAATAGTCCAGGGGTTCTGGCATGTTTCTACTCAACCCACCTAAGCAGTGTCTCCCCATCTACACTGCTACTTATACCCATGCTAGCTGAAGGTGCAGTGCTCTGTACACGGCCATAAGTGTAGATCTAGCCTGTGACTGAATTAATCTCCTGGTCAACATGTTCCCAGCACATTACAGTGACACCATTTAAGATGTGTAAAAGGTTAGTCTGTTATTTAATCATTACTTGATGATTCCCCCGCCCCCCCCCTTTTTTTTTTGGTTACAAAAATAATAATACATTAACCCTCAGTGAACTGCAATCATTCTCGGGATTTCTCCTTGCAAACTCATTTGCCAGGCAGGTTGGGAAAATACCAGGTGTGGTATTTATGGAGCTTTGTTTAATTCTCCAGTGCATGAAGCACACCACAGTGGTCACCAGTTAGTCCAACAGATCGGGGGGGGGGGGGAATATATGCCTGACTTAGCAGATTGTTTTGATGGCAAATGTTGACTCTGAAAGGTTTTGGTTATTAGGAGATCCATCGGCTCAGAGTGGAACCTTTCGCTGTTTACTTTACTTATTAACACTCTAGGTCCTTGTTTGGAGAGGGCCCCGTGGTGTGTGTGTTCTAATGATTCTGTAATCTCCTGGTGTGAGCTGCCCCTGGATGCAGTTCAAGTAAAAGAAACAAGGCTACTTCCCCATCGGAGCTGGGGAATTCTTGCAGATTAGCAGGAGGACTCAGAAAATGGAATCGGTACCCGATCAGCCCAAATACGTGGCGTACACGGAATGGTGCGACTTTACCCTTTAGTAGCTAGCTGTTTTCTCACTTATTCAGCGTCTGTTCTTGAATCATAAATCTGTTGTGCTTAGCATACAGTGGTGAAACCTCTTTGCTAAGCCAGCCACCCACCTTCCAGCCATTAGCAGCAGGAAAACATGCCATTTGTACGGCTCATTACTAACACGGCCATATAAATTAGCGAGGGGCTCAAGAGAAGGGAATAGTTCCTCAGCGGCAGTCAATTGGCATCACCCCATTTGCTTCACTGGAGCTAGTATAACCCATGCCCACGCGGGCCTGCTTTAGCGGTGGCAAGGCCATAGCTAGAAATTAATGAGCCTGCTGCAGCATTGGCTAAGGCCCTGTCTACATTCTGGCTACGACAGCAGCACTGCTATTGCGTAACTATGCCACCTCAGTGCTGCCCTACTATCTGGAATATAAATGCACACGGAGTCAGTTCTAAGGGACAGGCAAACTGATTTCATTAAAATACCCCCCTCCCCAGTGAACGGTCATGCCAAACTAAAGGTGAAACTCAATCCCTTCCCAAGCTTTTGAAAACCTTTAGCTAACCTCTTTCCTGCTGTTTATTCATTTTACACTGCTGCTGCGTATTCCACTTCTTGAGGAGGAATACGTGAGCAGGAAACACCAGGAACCTTGTCAGAGACACTCCTTTTCTCACAGCACATCTCCTGCAGACTTGCCTGCTCCACTTTGCCTGGGTTCACAGAAGAAGTCAGACTCATTGGCTAAATAGACCCTTTACAAGCTCTACGGTCAACCAGGCTCCTGCACTTAGCTATTCTCAGGCAGCCAGGGAGAGTTTAAAACACTGGGGGAGTGCCTCAGCTGGTGTGAATCATCATAGCTCCATTGACTTCAGTTCAGCTCACTGCATGGACTGCTTGACACCAGCTGAGGTTCTGGCCACCTTTAACTGTTTTACTCTTGGCAAGCTGGAGCAGCAGAGGCTAGCGCAGGGGAGGGCAAACTTTTTGGCCTGAGGGCCATATTGGGGTTGTGCAACTGCATGGAGGACTGGGTAGGGAAGGCTGCCCCCTCACTGCCCCCCTCAGGTCCCCCAACCCATCCAACCCCCCCTGCTCCTTGTCCCCTGACTGCCTCCTCCCGGGACCCCTGCCCCCTATCCAAGCCCCCTGCTTCCTGTCTCCTGATTGCCCCACCCCTATCTACACCCCTGCCCTCTGACAGCCTCCCAGAATTCCCATCCCGTATCCAACCGCCCTCTGCTCCTCATCCCCTGAGCACCCCCTCCCGGGACCCCCTGCCCCTAACTGCCCCCTGGGATCCCACCCCCTTATCCAACCCCCCCTGCTCCCTGTTCCCAGACTGCCCCGACCCCTATCCACACCCCTGCCCCCTGACAGCCCCCCCAGGATCCCACCCCCTTATCCAACCCCCGCTTGCTCTCTGTCCCCTGACTGCCCTCCCAACCCCTATCCACATCCCTACTCCCCGACAGGCCCCCCCGGGACTCCCACTCCCAACGTTCCCTGTTCCCCATCACCTGACCGCCCTCTCAGAACCTTTGCCCCCTCCTCCATCTGCCCCCCAGGACCCCCCGCTCCCTGCCCCCTTACCAGCAGCAGGAGCTTGCAGCCGTGACACCTGGCCAGAGCCAGCTGCTCTCCCCACGCTGCCCAGCGGGAGCGGTGGGCCAGAGCACGGCCCACGCAGTGACATGGCTATGGGGGAAGGGGGACAGTGGGGGAGGGGCCGGGGACTAGGCTCCCCGGCCAGGAGCTCAGGGACCAGGCAGGATGGTCCCGCGGGCTGGATGTGGCCCACAGGCCGTAGTTTGCCCATGTCTGGGCTAGTGCCCACCTAGCAAAGTACCTAGGCCAGTGGCACTTAACCAAGGCTAAGTGTACCCTGGGGGTACACAGAGGTCTTCCAGGGGTACATTAACTCACCTAGATATTTGCCTAGTTTTAGAACAGGCTACATAAATAGCACCAGCGAAGTCAGTACAAACTAAAATTTCATACGGACAATGACTTATTTATACCACTCTATATACTACACACTGAAATGTAAGTACAAGATTTATATTCCAATTGCTTTATTTTATAATTACATGGTAAAAATGAGAACATCAGCAATTTTTCAGTAATTGTGCGCTGTGACACTTTTGTATTTTGATGTACGATTTTGTAAGCAAGTAGTTTTTAAGTGGGGCGAAACTTGGGGGTACGCAGGACAAATCAGACTCCTGAAGGGCTACAGTCCTCTGGAAAGGTTAAGAGCCACTGACCTAGGCCACATCCTCGGCTGGTTTCAGTGAGTGAAGACAATGGAGACATGCTGATTGACCCCAGCTCAGGATCTGACCAGTTGTGTGTGAGCCACGCAGGGACTTAGGCTGTGAAACACTAAGCGTGGTGGTATCTCACTTTTAGCAAGGACTCTAAGCAGGGAGTTGCCTAACCTACCCAATAGGAGATGCCGACATGAGAGGCAAGGGCAAAGCTTGGCCCCTCTTGTGGAAATAGGTGCCTGGACTTGGGTATCTATCTCTGCTTAGCAAGCCACTGGGAGTCCGGTACCTTCAGTATCTAGGCCGCTTCTTGAGAAAATGAGTTAGGTTCCTGCCTGGCTCCATGCAAGATGGCTGGAGACAAAGGGGCCCACCTTAGACCTTTTAGCCCAGTGGTTAAAGCACTTGCTGGGGATGGGGGAGACCCGGCTTCAATTCCCCCCTCCCTCTTCTCAGCCAGAGGTGGGGAGAAAGGATTTAAACAGGAGTCGCCCACCTCTCAGGAGAGTGCTCTAATCATTGAGCTATGGGACATTCTGGTGAAGGGCTCCCTTGATCGCTCTTGTTGAAGCCTGTGGGGACACAGTGGAAAAGTAGGTGGAGCAGAGGGACTGGAGCCAGGATCTCCCGCCTCCCAGGTGGGTGCCCAACCACTGGAATAAGGGTGCTCCTTGTCATTCTAGCCACAATAGAATAGACTTTGGGCCCAGCAGAGAGAGAGAGAGAAAGAATGAGTGTTCTAGCCAATGCATTAAAAGTTACAAGGAGGGTGTCAACACTCCCCCCATCCCTTTGGATTTTGAATGGGACCTGATCCAGTAGGCATGTGCACAGGCAGGGGTAGAGGTGCCTATGGAATTTTAGGTGCTGAGTGAGTTTAGGCACCTACAGTGTTCAGCGGGAGTTGTGTGGATTGTGGTGGAGCCAAAATGGGGACTTAGGCACCTAAATCTGGGGGTTTGGAGCCTACGTACCTTTGCGGAGCCCACTAGAATCATAGAATCATAGAAGATTAGGGTTGGAAGAGACCTCAGGAGGTCATCTAGTCCAACCTGCAGCTCAAGCAAGACCAATTCCCAACTAAATCATCCCAGCCAGGGCTTTGTCAAGCCGGGCTTTAAAAACTTCTAAGGAAGGAGATTCCACCACCTCCCTAGGTAACCCATTCCAGTGCTTCACCACCCTCCTAGTGAAACTGTTTCCTACTATCCAACCTACATCTCCCCCACTTCAACTGGAGACCATTACTCTTCGTTCTGTCATCTGCCACCACTGAGAACAGCCGAGCTCCATCCTCTTTGGAACCCCCCTTCAGGTAGTTGAAGGCTGCTATCAAATCCCCCCTCATTCTTCTCTTCTGCAGACTAAATAACCCCAGTTCCCTCATTTTTGCTGTTTATGCTCCTGTGTAGATTGACACCATCTCCTTGGGTCACCTTGGCCTTTCTCGGTGGGGTCTTTTCTTCCTCATTCTTTTCTCAGTTTACTGGCATCTAATCTCCGTCCTTTTTTAATTTTTTTTTTTTACATTCTCTCTCTTTGCCATCTGATCAGTCCAGTTAATTTCCTGCCTAATTACTCTGTCTCTCAAATCCATCTCTAATTACAAAGGAATGTTCTTAGTTTAGAACCAAATTTAACTCCAGCCCACACAAATCTGCTACAATCTGGTTTGTTGCTAAAGCCTGATCGTTCTATTTAAGACTATGAAGGGAGGGGGAGATAAATGAATTCTGGGCTGAATTTCAGCAGATTCAAGTATTCGATGCCCAGAAAAGATCCAGCGTGGGCGGCCGTGAGGCAAACTTCCCACAGGCTGCCCTGAGCCAAAGCCCATCAAAGACAATGGGAGTTCTTCTATTGATTTCCAAAGGCTTTAGATCAGGCCCAATGTGTCTTAGCCTTGATGTGAAAAGAGCATCTTCCATGCCAGTTCACCCTTACTGACACTGCTGGAATAAACAGAAAGGGAGGTGATTTGCACATTTGCCCATTAGTAAGTGGACTGAGACCCAACCAAACTCATTGCATGTCTACTAGCTTTCAGATTGCAATGGCATTCATTCTTAACCAGTCTAGACTGGGTCTGAACCACTGCCAAGAAAAGAAAAGCTTGGAATCCCATTATAAGTCCTTGCTCTGGAGCTGTTAAAAATCCATGGGCTTCACCAGTCATCAGCGCCTGTGAAAATCAGGCTCTTCGCTTGCCAACTCTTAGGGTGGGGACTGTCTCTCACAACATGTTTGTACAGCACCTAGCACAGTGGGGTCCCATCTCCTTTGATGTCTCTAGGTCCCACTATAATGCATATAATAATCAGTATTCATACTATTTGATGAACGTTTGCTCTTCCCACAATATTCCTGCCAGCCGGGCAGATTAATATTTGAGGAAACTTATTATTTATATCATGGTATTGCCTTGAGGCCTGAATCAAGATCAGGGTCCCATTGTACTGGATGTTTTAAAAATACATAGTATGACATGGTCCATCCCCTCCATTGCTTACCATCTAATTATGAACACAAAAGGGGTGTGCATGTTACTCAGGGATGGGTGGGTGTCACAGGCCCCCGGCTGTGCCCAATCCACAGAGGATGTGAGTCTGTTACAGCTTTCACTTTGAAGGAGTGGTTCTTTAGCTGAACTTGTAGCAACTTGTGCATTTTAGCTCCGGAGATCCCTCGTTCGGTGTCCGCCAAACTGGTAGTTGTCAGATGAACAGAACCACACTAAATCCATTTAAAGATCTGAGTGAGGGCAGTTTGCAAGATTCAAACAGCTACTGACTTACCAGCCTACGCAAGAGGTTGAAGCAGTGACCTAGATGTGAAAAGCTCAGAAACCATGTCCTGAAGATGTTCACTTCTCCCACCTTGTGCAGGCCAGTCAGGACTCTTTCCCCAAGTTTAGTTTCAATGGAAAAAAAAAAACATCTGGACAGCCCTGCTTGTATCCCACACCAGCCACTCTGAATAGAAAATGTAATGTTGTGCTGTACTTTTTTAGTGCACTGCATCAAGAATTAGATGCACAACTCCTGTTGCCATAGCTTTCATCCCTTTGAGACTCCCATGCATGACACATACCCCATGTGAGGTGCACAAAGAAAAGGGTGGGCAGAGACCAGGAGTGGAGGGAGCTAGAAACAAGGCAGGAATCCTTTCTTTTAACCTCAGCCTCATGATTCAATGTTTGTGATGTCAATAATTTGCAGCCGTAAACAGCAAGCTAACACCAGATCTGTGTGGGAGGGAGTTAAATCTGAGCTGAAAATGACTGGTAGCCTTCATAATCACCAATCAAGCACATTTAAGAGATCTGCCTGTCACTGCTAATAAGAATTCAATAATGAACAATCTTCCCATAGGAGCTGCCATACTAGAATAGACCAATGGTACATTTAGTCCAGTGGCCAGTGCTGATGCTGCATAGCAGAGGTATAAAACTCTCCCATAATACACCTAATTATGTAGTACAGTTCCCAGCACACACACCATTAGCACTGGCAACAATCAGAGGATGTTACATACGGGAGCTGATTCATTTCACTTTCGCAGCTGCAGAATGTAAAGGGAAGAAGTTCTGTTTCAATAAACAGGGCTTCCTTGGGATTCTTACAGACGAGTAACAAATTGTTCTCTTTGACAGTGTTTGTAAGAGGTGCCAATCCACTTCTGGGCTGTGCTGTAAACAAACAGCTGTGATGTGTTGGGATTCCGGGCGGCTTCAGTTTTGCACGTAATCCGCTTCAAGAATTGGCCTTTAAAACATGATGAACTCCTGGAATTTGTGCGATCTGTAACCAAATGACACGGTGGAGTTTGTTGCTGACGTGCCACTAGTGCGAGAGAGGCTGTTTATGTTCCCAACTTATAAACAGCCAAAGATCCATCACTTAGCTTTGTGGAGGCTGGAACTGGGATTTGCAAAAGGAGTTTAAGGGAGTTAGGTGTCTAGATCAATTGCACATGTGTAATGAGCTGTGACTGCATCCACATATAGATACTATGGTCATGAGAGAGGATTGAAGTCAGGAATGACCAAAGTGAAATTGTAGAGCTTGCAAGATGTAGGGCATGGGTCTAGATTTTCATAATTGTCATTCTGGCCTTAATTATCTATGCATCTTCTACCACCCATGCTGAAGGAAAGCTTATGTTCCCTTCCTGCCCTTTCTTTAGATTCTTCCTATGCTCTGGACCTCAATGATACAGTCTGTCCATGAGTTCTGCAGGCTAATTACTCCTTGTGTATAAAGATATTGCCTTGTGCTAGTTTTAAATTTCGGTGTCACTGAATGTTCTGGTACTATAACAACAGGTGAACAGAGTGGCCTGGATGGTGACAGAAATCTCACAAAGAATGCATGTCCCCATGCAATTTCCATCTTGCTTCTGCATGCAAGAGGTTTTGAATAAGCATCCAAAATTAACAGGAGTACTTGTGGCACTTTAGAGACTAACACATTTATTTGAGCATAAGCTTTCGTGGGCTAAAACCCACTTTATCCATCCGATGAAGTGGGTTTTAGCC